>NC_089986.1:30102774-30262774 GCF_036417845.1 Apteryx mantelli | reverse complement strand
CCAAATCAGTTTTGTTGCTCTTCTCTGAACTCCCTCCAGTTTGTCAACATCTTTCTGAAAACAGCATGCCCAGGGCTGGACACATATTGTCAGCTCATATTCGCCATTCTTTGCTACTATGAATGAACAAATTGATCTTTTTGTATACACATGGATATGACAAAGTGTATCAACAATCAAAAAATTAAAGAAGAGTTAACAAGCTGATTTGGATATGGGGAGGTTTCTGGTCTTCATGTACTGTCGTAGAAACAGATAGCACCGGTTTACAAGAACAGCTACTGCCCTGTGTAATGTCATTATCATCTGCTATTTCCCAGGGAGTTGTGATATGTTCATGATTTTTTTTACTGGATGATGGAACATGAAAGTCACTTCATAGATTCAGTTTATTCAGTGAACAACTTGTCTTGGATCTAATTAATGCTGGCACCAGAGCAAATCTGTCAACAGTGCAGATATCTACAGGAGTTGTGATAGGGCTAGATTTTAACATAAAGGTGATATCTTCAAAAGGTCCCCTGCTGCCTTGAAGACTTCTTCTCATGTACAGAGCATGGGCTGATGGTCCTTAATAATATGCTGAAATAAATCCAGAAATACCCAGACAAAGGGGTAATACAGATAATGTCTCCTTCCCATGCAATGGAAATTTGGGATTTCCTTTTAATTCTTCATCTGTATTTGGGCAAAATGCCCCTTCTCCACTGAGCTCACTTGTACTGAAAGCATCCACCCATAATGTGGAGATCCTTCATTTATTTCCATCTCTTGAGGGCTTGCCTTGCCACTGAAGTCAACAAGCATCTTGCCTTTCATATCACTAGAGTGTGTGTTGATGCTTCATTTGGGGTCATATGTGGATATACTCTTGGTTCTTGTAGTTGGTTGATTGGTCTGTCAGGTTTTTTGGTGTTTGCAAAGACTTTTCTACTACAGTTTAGCTATTAAGAATGGCCTTGCTATGGTGTGCTTGGTAGACCAAGGAGAACAGACAAGAAGATGGCTTACATTTTGTGTGCTGTTACCTATTGTTGCCTGTAGTTACTTATTGTTACTTCATCTGCTATCCCCAAAGTAGAAAATGGAGATCTGCAAAGTATTCCTTGATCTGTTATATGCCAACTGAAAACGGACCTGTGGATCTTTGCTGAGAGTTCGTATTTCCCATTACTGAGACCTCACCAAACTTGGAGCACCTCTAATCACATCCTCAGGTCATGTCAGAGGCTCTTTTGCATTAGCCTTGCTCCAGTATATTTTGAAGACTCATTTGCTTTTGATGATGACATTCAGACTTGGTCCACGTGGAGCCCTCACACCTCTTTTCTTTCCTCAGTACCCTATCGCATCCAGTCTCTGAAAAACACTTGGCATTTCTGACCGCATACTGATATTGTATTATGACATGATGTTCTTTGCGCACAGCCCCATCAACTGCAGCAATTTCATATCTCTAGTCCAACAAGTTTTTATGCTCAGCACTGGCTTGACATTTTCTTTGGTCATCCATGTAGAATTACTTTCCCCAAACTGTTGTCAACTTGGGTCATTTTGTGTTACTTGTTTGAACTTGTCAAATTTCATTTCAGACATGGGTAGTACTTGACTCATATTTACTTCAAACTCCTCTTCCTGCAGTTCATTGCTTTCATTATTTATAGGTGTTCTTGAAAGCATATCTGCTAAGCTCCTTACTGGGCCTGTATTTCACATTTAATGAGTACTTTTGCAATTTCATTACATTTTTCTGAAGTCCAGGTGGCTCATTGTACAATGGGTTTTGCTCTGTGGCTCCTAGTGCTTTATGGTCTCTTTCTACATTGATTGAATTCTTCCCATAAACATATTCATGAAAATACTCATGATCTAAAACAATTGCCAGTATTTCTTTTTCAGTGCAAGCATAGTTTTTGTTATGTTTTAGTCTGGCTCAGCTATCATCTTGCAAGACAGCCACTGACCAAAATGACTTTGCATCAGCTAGGATCTTAAGCTCCCTGTTAACCTCAGACTGTTTCAGTGCTGATCCTTCTATGACAGCTTCTCTTTACACCAAACCTCATTCTATTTCCAGTTATCTTTGGGCTGCTCTGGACTATCTGCAAGAAGCATTCTGCAGTGCCTCTTCCATGTGAGAAATAAGAGATTAGTTTACTTGGACCACTTTGAAGGGGGAGATCATTGTGTTCAGCTGCTGCACATTTTTGTGTTATGTCAATGCTGAGCATCAGATTACCAGTGGATATTTCTGCCCCATCTTAATCATCTGAGATTTGGGCATGATATGTTAGTGCTGAGGCCCCTAAAGAGATGTTTGCTTGCATCTGCTAAGAGAGTTAGTGAGTAAAAGTATGCACCTTTTCCATCAACCTTTCCCAGCATCCAAATCTGAAAGTCTTCTTGAATTTGGAAGTCTAGACTTGAGCACGTCAAACATGCTTGCAGGTTTAATTTTAATGTTAGCACCCAACTTTTTTAATCTATACAAATCCTTATTTTGCTTGTTTTATTAAAGTGTGTTTTATTAGAGTGACCATCAAAGATCTCTGTATGCATTCAGTAATGTGTCATCCAGTCAGGTTCAGCTGTTGTTTTGTCATTCAGTGCCAGTGGGACTTTACATTGTGCATAATTTCTGCTGAACTACAGCAGTGGTTTTCAACCTTATGGCCAATGATGTCACTTGGGCCTCTCTGTTTCTTACCAAATGTGGAGAGAAAACACATTTCTGAGTGTCTTCCTTGAGCAGGCCACCATGTTGGTCTATGTATCTCCACCAATACATTTCCATGTGAATGCATCACAGTCTCTAGTACTTTGACTGGCCATCTGTTGCTCTGTGGATCAGTGTGTCTCACGGGCTCTGCAAAATCCAGGAGGATTCAGAAATACTAGTTTTATACTTGATTTAAGTTCAAGATGAGGAGTTACTTCAAGTGCAAGATCTCTTGGAGGTCAGTAGCTCCATTAGACTTTCTCAGTCTTTTTCAGTTGGTGACCACTTATTTGAAGCCAGATGCTTTCTGTTTTTTTTTTTCCTGGTGCTGTATAGCATAACAGAAAGCAAATATATGGATATGAACTATCCACAATTTGTGCACAGAGAGGTAGACTGCAAGTATTCAGCCTGAAAAGTAATGATGTGAGAGCGGTGAGTCAGTGAAATTTGGGAAGAGAGGACTGGAGGGGTTGTGGAAAGGGAAAGCAGTGCACGGGTTTGGTTAGGCACACACACTCTCACACAGCAGAAGGGTTCATCAGTGTTGTCCCATCAGCCCTGCTTTGGCTGGAAGAGAGAGGGTGACTTGCAGAGAGTCTGGTGCAAACTCCGCTTCACCTTGAAGCTTTTTGGCTGGACCTAAGAGCAGGACAGGAGAAGGGAAAGGTCTGCATTACAGAAGCAACTGGATCTACCAGCTGACCTTGGCCAGAGTGGGGAAGCATTGCCTGGTGGTCTGGGCATTCACTTGAGGTCTCTGGGTAGTCTGGAGCCTGGGTCCACCTAGAGCCTCTGATCTACTCCAAAGTCTGATAAATTCCCCTGCATTTGGTTCATGTAGATGTTTTTTCACAGCAAAAGGATTCAGTATGTTCCCTACTCCTTCTTCCTGTGGCCACATGTAGGAAAGACCTTTCTATGTCTCCCTCCCTCAAAATCTGTGGCATTGTCCCCTGCCAAGCCCTCTCAAAGAGAAAATCAGAACCACTAAAACAAAGGTTCAGCATTTCAGTGGAAGACTTGTCCAGCAGGCAGCCTCTTCCCCCAAAAGCAGGATGCACAAAATAATGGAGAGAGCAAAGGTTTTTTTAAAAAAGTCCAATTGTGTATCACAAGCATTTAAAATGGCTGGGAAATCTTACTATTTGGGAGTGACCAGTTCATTGCTTTGCTAAGTATCTTTCTAAGCCACCTCTTGTCAGAAGAAGAGAATAAATGAAAAGAGAGAAAGAAAGAGAGAGGGGAGTGAGAGAGAGAGAGAGAGAGAGAGAAAGACCTTTGCATAGCTTGAGCCTTTGTGCCGTGCATTCAGACTGATTTGTACCCTTTGTAGTCTTAATTATTTGTGAGAGCAGGATAACAGGAGTACCAAGCTCACCCATTATTTCCTGCATAAAAAAAGGCACACAGAAGCCGCTGATCGGTTTTGAATTAGCAAACATGATACTAAAAAAAAAAAAAAGGGGGGGGGAGAGAAGAGAGAGAGAGAGCATAAAAAAAATTCATTAATATCATCAGGGATTAGGAGGCTGATTAAAGTGTAGCTGTTAGCGTATGCAAATGAGCGATAGGCATTTATCAGAGCCTGTGCAAGCTGTCTCAGAGCTGTAAAGCCCACGTATGTTTTTCAGCTGATTAAAACAGTTTTAAGTTCTGGAGGATTTTTTTTTTTTTGGAGAGAATAAAAAAAGGCACCATCATCTATCCTTTTCCTTTTGGCTAAATTCCTCTAAGTGCACTCCAACCATTTCCACTTGAATGCACTCACACTCTCTCTCTCTCTCTCTTTCTCTTTCGGGTAATGAGAGTTCGGGAAGGAAATGAATGCAAACTAAGCACGAGGCTTGTGACAGTTTTCTCAGCTTTCCTATGAACTTCCAGAATGAGGCTGTTTGAGGCCAAGTGAAAGTGTACCCCAGGAGCAGCTCTGAAACATGCACACGCTGCAAGGTTGCATCCAGCTCGGCTCAGGCCCTGCAGAGAAGAAATGGACTGGTGGCTCTTCTTCATCAGCTTCCTCATGCTTGCACCATCCTTGGAGCCCTGCCTCACCCTGTTCATGCTCAGATCACATGGGAAGGTCCATCCCACCAGCTCGCAAGCCCATTTCCCTGTTACAAAGCTGATATGTGGATGTGCTTGGGAGAAGGGCATATAAAACACAGCAGAGGAGCAATGTAAGAGAGGGCTGGAGCTGGTCCATAACCAGATTTCCTTTTTCTCTATCCCATGCCCCATCGGGATTTAGATGTCCTGTCCAATGCTAGGATTTGCCAAAGAGACTACTTATTTGGGTTTGGCTTTGTTCTGGGGTCCTCAAGTGAAATTCCCAAAAGAGATTTTTCAGAAAACATTGGCTATATCTGACCCTTTCCAGACATCTCAGAAGAGGCATTCAACACAGATGCCTAAATCTGTGCTCAATTCTGCAAATTTAGTTTAGTTAAAGCCTACATTTCCAGCAGCTCCAAGGAAGGGCAAGTTGTAACACACACATTTTTCAAAATTCATTGAAATGTCTTTCTGTGATTGTCAGTATCAGAACTTCAACCACTCCTTCTTCAATACTACATTCAAGTTTGGTTTCCTTTGGGAATGGTCCCCTTTTCATAAACTAATTATTTATAACATTTTTTGGTAGTTATTAGACATAATTTCTTAGTTCTCTGTCCAGTTCAGAACCGTTGTTGATCCTCTACTTCTGATTCACTTTGGAAGGGAATTTCACAGTCTGGGAAGGGAAAAAATGTGGCTTTGGAAGTCTACTTTTGAAGTGTGGTGACTGCTGGAGGGGAGTGAACTATTAGAGAAAATTCTGGAAATGTTCTGGAGCCAGGAAAATCGCAGAGGAGGTGGCTAAGGATTATTGTATGTGGTTTATCACATGGCTCTGGAGTTTATTACGTGGATCTTCAAATTATCAAATATGTGAGATATGCATCCTATTAAAGCATCACTCAGAAGGGCAGTTTTAGCTAACAGTCTGCCAGCTTTTCCATTCTAAACCAATAATGGTATTTAAAGTGGTTATAACCCTGCTGTAAAATTTTGCTCTGTGTTGAAACTTGGCAAACAAGGTCCCTGCCCAACAGCAATTTTGTTGTTGTTATGTATTTGGAAGTAAATCAGCTTGGCCATTTATGTTTTAAAAGATTACTTCTTTTGAATCCCAGTCTCTCATTTCTCAGGCTGGCAAAAGCTCCCAGTGCCGCAGGGAGAATGCATCCAGCCTAGAGGAAGGGCTTTTTGTCTGTCATTGGACAGCGATCCCTTCGGATAATCAGGGAATGACTTCAGCAGATCCTGGATGGCGTCCCATCCTGCGTCCCTGCTGCAGAAGCCTGGTTATTCATTGCTATTTCATAGCATTCGTTACCAACCCACCCAAGACCAGAAAGAAATGCTGTGTCTAGGTGGAAAATATCGAAATAACAGAACAGGGCCAGCTCTGTAAATAGCTTGTGAGTGACTTACTAAGCCACAGCGATGACACTGTGACACTCAGTATCTTGTGAGGAGGTTTATAACATGAGCAGCAGAAAGGCCTTGTGAGTGCACCTGTGACGAACTCTGCAGAACTCAGCAGCAGGGCCACTCGAATGCAGTTATCCATATGGTGGGACTGGTGCAGCATCAGCTGTAATAGCGGGAAACCATCATACAATGTCTGTCATAATGCGCTTTAAACAACTTAAGGGTGCTGCTGAGAACTGCTGCCTTGCAAGGCTGAACTTGGTGCCAAAAGATAGGTCAAATCAGTATCCAAAAGCAGCACCAATAAACATCCTTTGAAGAACACGGGGGAAAACAGTTAGCATGGCACCTATGAAGGAAAACGAGACAGCTCCAAGCAGGTATATGCAAGTATCTCAAATTAGCAATCAAAGAGGTGACTAAGATATCCTACAGTGATGGGCTGATGGGTAAAGACCCACTATTGGTTAGAAGTGGGCTTCAAGAATGAAAGGAGTGATTGGACTCAGTGTTAGTTTAGAGTTGGATTCTGGAGCAGGGCTGGTCTTTGTCAGTATATGACTTTGCAAGTACCCTGTATTTAGATAAGATGGTCAGCCCTAGAGAACACTGACCTTCAGAAGACCCAACAGAAAAGGGGAACTGGATTTAGGATCCACCCTGCACTGGTGGATGGCAATGGGTATCAACAAGTGCAACCTAAAGCCCATAGCAGGAGGGGAAACCTGGTGTCTCATAGCTTTGCAGAACCTGCTGATTCCCAGCTTCAGTTAGTGTACCTGAGCTCTTGCACTGGAAAAAACAGTTATCGATCTACACCTATTCACTCTCTTCTGGCCACTCCAGCTTAGTAGACCACTATCAACAAATTTGTTGGTCTTTCCTTCATCTGTGTAACCATTTTCTGCACAGAAGCCTTCCCAGAACTTTCGATGGCAGTGTTGCCCTTCTCTGTATCTTTTCCAGGCCCCCAGGGGGGAACTTTTGAGATGGGAGCAGATCTGTGCACATTGCTCATGGTGCAGGCAAGCCATGGACTGGCACAGTGTCATTGAGATGCTGTCTGCTTTGTTCTCTATTCCTTTCCTGATGACAAAAAGGAACAAGAACCTTTGACAGATTAAAAAAGAAGTTGTAAATGGAGATGAAGCTGACATTGTCATTGCTGAGTGAATGCACGCTCCCACCTTGAAGCCAGTGTGAAGTTCTGATTGTGCCACATCCAAAACAAAACAAGGAAACAACAAAGGCTTAAAGACAAGCAATATAAGTACTTCTGAATGTGGCTAGAGTGACGATGTTGTCTCTGTTTTTTCCCAGGAGAGAATGAATAAAAAATGAAATGACTGTAATAAGCAGCATAAAGAAGGTCAAGCAGGCAATCAAATTTATTTTTTAGACAATTACAACAGTGTTTCATTCAAAGGGACACTGAATAAACTTGAAAGGCAACAGATCTGGAACTGGTAAAAAGACACTTTTGTTAGCGATTCATACATAGCTTAGGGAATTCATTGCCCCAAGATATTCCTGCAACCAGGTTCTCCAGTTATGTTACACAGAGAAAAGCTGTTTTAAAAGATATATACCTCCATGTTCCAGGACATAAGGAAGCTTATTCCGCAGTGGTTTGTCCCTGTTTTCTTTGTATCTTCTGACGTCAGTAGCTTTCCAGCGTCCAGCTGGTACTGGACACTGGTACTATTCTGAGCTGGTCCAGCAGTTCTTATCTCCCAGGATCTGGAGATTTCCATAATGCAGCCAGCCCTCTGAGATGCGGCACTGTGCACTGCTCTGGTGGAGCTGGCAGTAGAAGAACATTTTGCATTAATGAGAAAATTGGGACTGTTAATTTCCCTTGAGGCTGGACACACGTTTCAGGACAGAGCGCTCTAAGCTGTTGTTCCCATGCTGGGGAAAGGAGGTGCCTTCTGGAGAAGGGATGCTATCTGGCCACAAAGCAGGAGAGGAACCGGGAAGCTGAATACTTCTTCCTTCAAGCCTTGAGACAGTCCGACCTTTGGAGGCAGGCTGCAGCACCATGCAAATTGGTTCCCCAATCAGCCAAGGCACAACTTGATTTTTTTTAGCCTTTTGTCCAAATTAAAGCAAGGCAAATCCTTACCTGAGGCAAAGATCAGAGAATCACAAAAAGGGCTTTTGAAGGGGCCCGGGGAATACCTTACTCCATTTGGCCAGCACTGGGGCATAACTTCTGTGACGAGACCCCAAAACCACAGAGAATGGTCTCCAGACAGAATTGGAACAACTTCTGCATTGGCAATGAACTACGAATAAGCTGAGTACATCAGCTGCAAACCACTTGCCATTGCGTCCTGCGCAATGAATGAAGCAGGTGGAATAGCATGTAAATAGTATGTAAGTGGGGCCCATATCTCCAGGTCTAGGCACCGGAAAATGAATACTTTGATTCTGGCATTTAACAACATTTCAGTGTTTGAACTTATGACATACAAGATTTTTAGGAGGGGGGGAGAGGGTCATTTGTTTTGCTCTGTACCTGGTGTGTCCTCAGTGAAAAAAATCATGTGCAGGTGGCTAGATTTACAAATAATTGGCTGAAAAATTCAGAATGTTCCCCCCCCCCGCCGAGCTAGAACTATGAAGTTTTTTGCGGTTTTGCTTGCAACAGAAGGTTACGACAAATAATTGGCTGCAAATTTCAAAATGTTGCCTCTCCTAAGCTACAGCTATGAAGTTTCTTGCAGCTTTGCTTGCAACAGTTTTTGTTAAATAACAGCCATCAAACCATTTGGAAATGTGTATTTTCAGCGTAGTCTTTCAACAGAGCAGGTCGTGGGAGAGCTGTTTGAAACAGCAGCTGTCTGTCTGCTGAGACTGATGCCTGAGGTTCAAGGGAGCTTTGGGGCAGGGAATTCTTGCCTTCAGATTTGCTTCTGCATATCTTCTCAACACTGCAGTAAGGAGTCATGAGCTCTCAGCTGCTGAGGCAGTCTTAAAATTCAGGACAGGAGAGGAGCTGTAGAAAAAAAATACAGCTAAACTTCTAAGCATTTGTGCTGCAGAGGCTGGCTGCAGCCTCCCAGGACAGGAAGATATATTGTAGTAATTCCACCAAAGAAGTACGAACAACAGGAAATACAATGTGAATATAATCAAGGTCATCAGGTCCTTTTCCTTGTGTAAATACTTAAATATGTGCTCGCATTGCAGTTACTTAGCTGTGATTGCTCAGGGCAAATGTGAGATCAGGTCTTTAAGGTCACTGAACATGAATTCTTCCTTCAGGTGATATACTGTTTTCTGACCATCCTCAGTCGAACTCTAAGTATTTTTGCACCTTGAGCTCACTGGTGTGTGTATTTATACAAAGAGATTACTATTACTACGCAGAGGAAGAAGTTTTCAAAGCTCCTTACAAATGCATTGTGACCTCTGCAATTGGTATAGGTGACAATGGCAGACCCTAGTCAGTAGTGGGTGGCACTTCCAAAAGATGTCCCTCTTTTGGAGGGATCTGAAGGAACTTTTTTCTTTGCTTTAGGTGGGGAAGACCTACTCTGAGTAACCACTGAGTGATGTTAAATTGCCACACTGGAAAAGATGCTGCATGCTCATGGATGCCACAAAACATTTTCCCAGGCAACTGCCAAATAGCTTCTCTGGTCCTTTCAAACATCATAGCTATTTTCAGCCCTCTTGCAGCTGGTAAGGGGGTGGACCTCTGTGGCACTGATAGAGTTAATCAAGATGAACTGATTATATTTACGACTAACCGCACTGAAATAGGACAACAGTGGTCCTAGAATATTTAGTAAAAGGCAGAACACTTGTTAAAAAAAAAAATCCAAACACACATAATTACCACAGCATATCATGCTTTCATTTTGCAGCTTTCTTGATAACTTCTGGCACAGCTCTCTGGCAGGGAGAGTATGGGTTAGTGAACAAGCCGTCCATGTGTCCTTTCCCATCCTTGATGTGCCAAAGAATTGGATACAGACCCAGCTGAGGCTTTATTCTTGGTTTAATGTGCAGATGCAACCTGCCTATTTACGTTTTTTTCTGAATGCCTTGTATCATCCAGACCAAGTTAGAGAGACCAGATACTCCAGGGCAAGGTGAAGAGGACTTCTCTGCTCTGGAGTACATTACTTTAGCGCTAGCCACCTTGTGGAGCACAAGGCCTGGGTCTGTCTAGATGCAACACCTTGCCTCTCCCAGGCATGTCCTTTTTTGGGCAGAGTTGCTCACCTGAGGGGCCTGTCTCTCTCCATCAACACTGGAGGAATACAATGACTAGCCCAGGCTAGATACAACTTTTAGACTCCAGGAGTGATGCATCCCTCCCTAAATTCATGCTGACCTGCTCCAACTACTGCTACATTTTTATATTCATTCATTTTCCCTTTCAGCGGTGCCTTGTTTAAACAGTTTGTTAAGAGGCATCCATGTCTCCTCCTCAAACATCATTTTTCCATGCTCCTGAGGGATTCTGCCTTATTTACCCTGGAGCAGGTGAGGAAACATGATGGCCCAGCCTAAATATCTGCATGGATCTGGGCATCCACCATGGTGCACAAAGGGAACACCCTGCTCTGGAATCCATCTTCAACACACCAATTTCTTGCTATTTTTCACCTCTTCCTTGCACTGTTTCATTGCACAGGGAAACCCTGGCAGTGAGGTTGCATGTGTCAGCATGTCACCTGGGGTGGGGGGTAATGTGGGAGCTACCAGGGAGAGGGTACAGAGTACAGTGCTAGCAGGCTGGGCATGGCCCCAGGTTGCTCAGGAGCACTGCAGAAGTAAATCACCAGGCTGCATGGCAGGTTGGATGTGGATGGAGGTTTGGACGGGATGTTGTCCCTTTCTGAGCCTTAGCTGGTGCCAGAGAGAGTTCTCTTGAGCTGTGGCTTCTGAGTCTATGGTGTTAAAGACCAGGTTCCTGTAAAAAGGTAGAGCTCAATTCATCTTGTGTGGGGACATGTCCCTCCTTTTAAATTGTGTACATGCAAAATAGAGCCACTGGCCCTTCTGTGAACACTTTCTGCTCTCACAGGGACTGCCTTCAGCAAGTCTCTCAGCAATGCAGTTGCTCAAATTGTTTAAGTCAGAAATGTGAAGATGTTTATAAATGTTCCTAAGAACTGCTCCCATTGCTTCCTCTGTGGAGGGACTAGGGTTTGCAGAGCAGCCTGTAACTCAGAAAGATCTCATATATTATTATCTTGCACCATTACTGGTCCCAACAGACCCTTAGTAGGAGATGCAGCCTCATCCTGGAAGAACTTGCTGTCTACATGGATGCCAAAGCAGCCCAGCAAAAGCCTGGGAGAAAGAAAGAGTATTACCCTTGCTCACAGATGGGCAGTGGAGTCCCAGGGAGATGAAGGGACTTGTTTAATGCCAAGTCTGAGGCGAAGGCAGGAATTAAGCTCAGACCGCTTTGGGGTCTTTCCCAACAGATGGTCCTTTCTCATTTGAAATGCTTCTTTCAGCTAATACATGTTGCCAGTAGTTTAGCTCTAGTTTTGCTGTATGGCCTTCTGCAAATTAAATTACAAACCCTCTTTTCTTGCCACAGTTGGAATTGTTCTTCGCCTAATATCATGTTTGTCAGGGTTTTGTTCTCCTTGCAGCCCAAGATGTCCTTGTTCTAAGTTGCAGCAGCCTCCTCCGCCTCATGGTCCTGCTACTTTCGTGTGGAACACTTCTGGTGCTCTAAAGATACCAAAAGGTTTTAATTACAATTAAGCCACGTCATTTCTACGATTTCTAGCTGTAAATAAACAGCCTGTTTTGGATAATGGAGGTAATGGTTTGCATTTCAACTCTACTTCTAACCTCTGATTTTTGCTTGTAATATTTTATGTGTTTAAATCAATTCTTTCTGCCATTGAATGTAGCCCTTCTTTTTCTTTTTTAAGCTCAACTGTAAAATGTGTTTCATCATATCTTTGCAACCCTAGGACATGTCTGCTGTAGTTAAACTAGACTGCATTCATACACTCTTTCAGAGAGGTCTGGAATTGATAGCAAAAATTTTTGTCATTTTCTCATATTGCTGCCAAAGCAAACAAACATGGTTTTTGTTTATTAAAAGGCAAGGTAAAATAAGAGATATAAAAAGGTAACCATCGGAGACAATAAAGTGAGATGTATTTTATGACGTTATTATGATGTTATTTTATTGCGCTGTACGAGATGCATGCACTGAGACAATACTATTCAATGAGTGACTGCACATAAAATCTGGTGGGCAGGAGGAGACCCCAGGCCTGCCTGGCACGTTCACCTGCTGTCAGCAGCAGCCCGCAGAGGACTTCTCTGAGGAAGGTGATAGAGACGCCCCAGCGCACAGGTGTGTGCTAACCTGCTGCTTGTGAAGGCTCAACTCCTGGTCTCTGGATAAAGGCAAACTTTCCTGCTCCCAGAGATGCCTGGTTATATTCAAAACAGCGCGAAGTTTAGTGAAATGACTCTCTTGACAGTATAAGGATCTGCTTTTGGATGTGAGTGTATTTTCCTGAGACACAGGGTGACTCACCATACAGCGTGCTGGACTTGGGAAGGCATCCTTTCGGGTTATAACCCTGCTGCTGACCTGCTGTATGAGCTTGGTGGAGTCACCTCCAGGCTACATGCAGGCTGCAAGTGTTTACTGGCTAACTAATGTGCCTTCTGCTGTTAAACACACTCTGTTTTCAGCGTTCCTCTAAATGTGTTACTAGGACAAAGTGACTTTTCCAGGTAGGGAACTAATTGTGATTATTTCAGTGTATAGGAAACATAATATGTATCATCAGTGCAAATCTGACTTCAGCCAGCCAGGGAGGTATCATCATCGAGTATTTTCATTTAGGTCGTTTAAAGCCTTGATTAATTAAATACAACTATGTGATTTCTTCCTAAACTTTAATCCACAAGTCAGATTTTTGATTAAAATACGCACAATTTCAATCAGCTGCTCACAGTGACCACACTGTGGTTTTAAAAACAGAGTCCTCAGATGTTGTTGCAGTTGCCTCGAATTGTTCTTCATTGTATACTACTAAGATTGCCCTTTAATCCCTTCTCAAGCATTCCCCCAGCACCAAATGTAAAGCATCTGTTTTTTTCTGTCTAACTCTGCTGCTACACTCTCATGTACGTTATTGTTCCAAATGTGAGCAAAGTTGCAACTCAAGGTCGGTAAGAGGAGAGACAAGGGGATACTGTTCACACAGTTTGGCGTTTGCTTATGAATTTCAGTGGCAGACAATATTATATTAGTATGTATATTAGACAATATTATATTAGTATTAGACAATATTATATTAGTCTGAACATTTCTACATTTCTTGCAGGTGGCATCTTCTGCTGTAATTTCACTAGAATTGTGTTTGTGCAGAACCCTTCGGTCCATACTGTTTGACCATGAATGTCTTCTGCTTCTACTAATTTTCAGTAATGTTTAGTCACTCCTGAATTTGGTTATGGCTGAGGTAGTGAGCTAAGCCTGTACCCTCCAAGGCTCGGCTACTGGCTGGCCTGTAGGTAGCATTCATTGCTCCATGTAATTCAGCTCCTCAGTGTCCCAAGTGTGATGCTTGTTGGAGGTCCTTTTCCCGTGGACATGGCAGGGAGCAGACTACTTCTGCACAGCTTCACTTACAAAGTATCAGTGTTATCTGTGAACTATCCAGGTAGAAGCAGGATTAACAGAGAAGAGCAGGAGAGAGAAAATAATGAAGCTAGACCCATATCTTCTGTAGGCATGTGCATTTCAAGGTTTTTTCTAATGCATGCTCCTACCTTGCCAGATCCCAAAGCCCATTAAACCCAAGGCAGAGACTGAGTGCTCAGGCCTCTCTGTTGAGTCGACACAGTGTATTACACGGTGGAAAGACGTACCCAGCAGTTTGCAAGCTGTCCTAACAGAAAGAGACTATTTGTGAGGTAGAGAAGAGAGTTTCTGAACACATTTTCATGGTTACAGTGCCAAACCCAGAGCCTACCTGAACAAAGTATTGCATGTGTGTATCACTTTAAAGACCTGCTTAACCTCCTTCTCCAGGACAGAACCATTAACTCTTTTTTAAAGCCAATAATCAATGAGTGTCTAATTTGTTACATTGACATTTTTGCTGGTTTCATCTGTACGAATTAATTAAAAGCAGAATGTTTTCTTTCCAGGCATAAGAGTGAGGGGTCTCAGCAGCCAGATAAGTTTTGACCTTTGTTGAGAAAACATTTTAATGAGGTTAAGCCGCAGAACTCATTGATCGAAGAGCTAGTGTCTGCTCTGACACGTCTGATGGGCCCAGGAATACATTACCTGGGGCTTCCGGGGGATCTCAGAGCAGTGCCCTAGCCCAGTGGTCTTCGCCAGGCAAATGGCAAGTGGCCAAAATGGGGAGAAGAGGAGTTAAAAATAGACCGGCCCCCACCCTGGATCCTCTCTCCTGGCTCTGAGGCATCCCCCTGTCTTAATCTGTACAGCTGCAGCTTGTCCAGGAGTCCCTGGGACCCGCACTCTGTTAATTGAAGTGCTTTTGGATCAAGGCTTTCTCAGCGTGAAGTGCAGCTTTCCTTTATGAAGCATCATCTCTAATGCACCTACTGTTGATGCTAGCATGAGATAGGCACATAGTGAGAAGAAGAGAACAGAAATATTATCAAGGTACGCCTAGAGGTACAGCACTTGCTTTAATTGCTTCTGGAGCTCTTCACCTGGGCCTTATCAATACGGCTAATTCTCGAAGAAATGAGAACGTAGGCAAGCCCTGCTTGAGAAGTGTACTCATTTATTTCCCACAAGAGATGATTTAGTTGTTTTCTCTTTGTTATGAAGATTGATAATAGCAACTGCATAAAGCCAGGGCTGCTCCTTAGCCACCCTCTGATCTTCCTGCTGTCGGGTGGATGCTAGCTGCCATGCTGGACCGGCATGGTGTACGGTGGCAGCACCCAGAAGGGAAACAGGGGTCCAGGCTGTTTCTCCTTATGTTAAGGCAGCACTTGAAGCTTTAATCAATAAGTACAATTTGTATTTATTATCCCAAGAGACTTTTCTGCCAAACCTACAATCCAAAAGGGGGTTTGCAGATGGGGATGGGAGGAGGCTGAAGCAAACTCATGAAGAAGTAGATATCCCCTGTGCTGTAAGGTCACCTTCCCTCTGACATGTTAGAATTTACCCAAACAGAGAACCTTGGGTCAATAAAATAACCTGAAGTGCCTCTGAGATCACCTTCAGACACCCACTTGCCTGGCACAGCCCCACGTGGACTAACTCACAAGCGGCGCTGTGCTACTCAGCCAGGTCCAGGCTGAGCTTGTGTCTAGTAACCTTGGATGCCTCCACATCCAGGCATCCCCTCAGGCACCTCCCTGGTGCAAGCTTCCCCACAGGCTGCTGACAGACCCCGCTCAGGGGCCTGTCACAGGGCTAAGGAGCCCACTCAAAAGTCCCTCTGTGAAGCTAGACTACCCTGTGGCCGTGTTGACTTTTTCCCTAAGTTTTTCCAAGGCAGGTGTCTGGAACACAGCAATTGCAACACTTGTAAGAGCATGTAGGCTACATGTTTGATTTGTCCCTTTTGTGGCATGTCCCACCTCTTCTTTGTATTATAATCTTCTACTTCCTCTATACTTTCTTTACCTTCTAACTGATGGAATCTCAGTAAAAATTAATAATGTTATCCCTGTGAAAAATTAAACAGCATCTTGTTATCAGTATTCTGCCATCTTTTTGAGTAAATGACTTAAAAAATAAATAGTATGAATAGCAAAGTCAATTAGTTACTCTGTTCACCACAGCTGAGAGAAGTTACCCAAGTGATGCTCTGCATCCCTGCTCCTCCCCTAAAGGGGTACTGCAGGTGCAGGTTGTTGGACTGTGGTAGTTCACATTTGCATGGACTGGAGGAACTGCAGAGAGGGCTGGTTCTGCAGCCATTTCTATTATAGATTGGACATGCAGGAGACCTGATGGCTCCAAAGCATACTTGTGATTTCCAACAGACTAAAGCAGTGGCAAACCCTGCAATGTAGGAATTCACTGATCAGCAGTAAGATATGGTTAGGAGGGCATCAGCTGGGGATGGCATTTAAGTACAGAGAGCATAGTAATAAATTCACTACCATGTCAGAGCCAGATTTAAGAAGTTATTCTTACAAGATTTTTTTTTTAGAAAAAAGTCTTAAAAAGCATGTGTTGTGCAGGAGGCTTCAATGTGTGAACACAGAATCAAATCATTAAGTGTCAGTAGCCATACCAGAATTTTCTTTTTTGACTTCTCCATCAAAGGAGGAAGATGCTATTCAAGCAGCCCTGGTTTAAGATTGCATCAGTGTATGTGAATCTATGTGCATCTGTGTTATTTGGGGATTTCTTTGGGTCAATATATTCAGAGTAAAAGCCAAAGCTCAATAAAAGCCAAGCTCCAGATTTGCAAGGAACATTTTGGAGCTCCTGCACTCTCTGCGTGCCCACGCCTGACTGTCAGATGGCAAATGCTTGGTGCTCAGTCTAAACCAGGCTGCCCCACTGTCCCCTGATTGGGATCCCAAACTGGAGGCACCTAAGATTGTGGTTCAAAGCAGCAGCTAAATGCCACTATCTAAAAACACACTGGAACAGAGACAGTTCCCCAGCACAATACTGCTTTGGAGCCACTTCATACCTAACCTATTCTCAAAACGCCAAGCTACTTATGATGAACTGCTTACAACAGACTGTGGAGCTGGGATAAAGTGCCACAGTGTGCCTTTCAGGACCTAAATAATCTATTGACACATCCCCAGTACTACAGTTTCATGATGTTTCCCATTTCCAGCCATTTCAGGAGATGCCAGAGGCTCTGATCCCAGCAGAGTGCTGCTCCAGTTATGTGAGGATGGTGAGGAGTCTAGCACGTTGCTGCAGGCAGCAACCAGCCACTCTGAGTCGACTCTTGTCTTGAGGATATTCAACTACTACTTGCAGCCCAAAGAGGGGCTCCATGTTTCTCCTGGGGTATTTCTTCCTTTTGGGGGACAAGGTGAGGTCCACAGTCAAAAGAGGTGGTTCTGATCTCATGAGATGATTACTTAAAGGTAATCAGGGAGAGCAACAGAAGAAAAGGGTGAGAAACTGCAAGGTCTGGGTTATGTTTTCTTTTTCAGAGGAGCAGTCTGTTTAGCTCTGGGTAGTTGCATTTGCTACCTCTGCAATTGGGAGGTCTGAAACAGGAGTCCTGGGGTGAACAGTTCTGTCTTCTGGGAGCTGCAGGTAGCAGACTAGCTTCCCACAGTGATTTAAGTCTGACCTTGCCTTTCTGGGCAGCAACTACAACAGGCTGTGTGTCACTGTTCAGAGAGGAAGATAACACTGAGAAAGCCAAACAGTTTCAGAGCTCTTGGTTCATTCTTTGCCAATGGGTTAACACTGAGCAGTGGGCTAATACAATTAGCAGACATGACAAAGGGGTAAGAATTTCAGCTAGAGTGGGAGAGGATGGGTCCAAAAGTATTTTGCCAGATTAGATTGACTATGTTGGCTCAGCCTCATGGGCTGCAACTCTTGGAGCTGATAACAAACATCATCGAGAGCTTGGGGAGAGCAGGTGGAGGTCCAGAAGACTGCAGAACACACTGGACTGCCTGTCCAAAAAGAAGAAATAAGGAGAAACCCAGAAACTGTAGGCTTGTCAGCTTGCCTTTGGTGTGCTAGAATGTACTGGAGCAAAAACTCATCTCCTCCATCCTTGCAAATACTTTTGGGGGAGGATTAAGGCTATATTACTGCATATTTATGAGAACATTTCATGTGAAACCAGCAACATCCTTCTTGGACAGTGTTTCATAGTTAGGAAAGAAGAGGTGTTGGTGAATGATCTTAACCTATGCAAGGCTTTGTCACATAAGCCAGTCTCATGTCCAAGCACAGAAAATGCCTTCTACTTGAAGCCATTATAAGGAGGATGTCCAGCTCGGAAATCTGTGAAGCTTAATGTGTCATCAGGCATTACTGTCATGTTGTCATTATGACTTACAAATAAAATCAGTGCTGTAGTGGAAACTTTGTTCTGATTTTTTTTGAGCATAGTTATTTTAGAAAGCATTTGTTGTTGTAGGAAGCACGAGGTGGTCCCTTATATCTCCTTCCTCTCCCCAAACATGAGTTTGCTGATGATAAAACACAAAGTGGGAGGAATCCAGGTGCCCTGCCACCTCATGACAGCAGACAGGAGAGCAGGGCTTAGCCACAGTGTCACTCTCTTTAGCCTGTCTGGAGCCAAACAGCACTTTGGCAATGTCCTTGGCAGCTAAGAATTAGCAGGCAGGAAAGACACTACCCATCTTCTGTCCTTGCATTTGGAGGCCTCTCCACTTGCAACGTCTTGGTCCATAGTCTCTGCAATGCCAGATGGATGGCACAACTTTTCCATTGCTGTCCTTTGGGCTCATCCACATGTTGTGTGCCCCAGGAATGCTTTTTAATGCCTTCGTCCTCATCGGCTGCCAGGCATTCTGGTAACACTGCTTTTGCTTTTAAGTTTCTTGCATTGGTATATAGCTATTTACAGTGCCTGTTTCTGTTTCTGCTCTCCCAACAAGATAAATCAAGATTAATTCCATTGAAGTTTATGGAGTAACGCCAGTGTAAAACTGACTGATAAGAAATTCAGGCCATTACTGTTGGGTTTGTTCACTTGTTTTTTTGAAATTATATGTGTTGCTGTGGAATGATAAAATGCATAGATTCAAAGGCAGGTTCACTGCAAAATACAATTCAAAAGGTTTTTGACTTCACATAATACAGCAAAACAATCACTTACAGCAGTTACTATTTTACTGTGGTGTAATATCACAGAGTTTGGAAAAAGTGAGGAAATAAATGAAACAGAGAAGGAGAGGGAGAATGGAAGTTTCACTACCAACTGTCAAAGACCGATGGTGAAACCAGGGTGCCAATTTTGACAGCAGGATCTCACCCTCTTGCTTGTTTGGGGGGCCCGTTTCTATCTACAAACGGACGACACAGAGAAGCAGCGGTCTCCCTGGCATACATTGCTCACACGCAAGGTGGAGTACTGCCTTCCTGGGTCAGCATGCCCTTAAACTCCCTTGGTTCCCAATGCCCTGGGATCCGACCCACGTTACCACCAACCGCAGGATGGAGCCATGCTTTAAAGTGCCTGAGACTTTACATGGGGAATTCTTGGGGGTCTTTCTGCATAAGCCCAACTAGCATCTCCCTCCGTTGAATCCACGTTGGTGCTGGGGTGCTGGCCTGGCCTGGCCGGAGATATCCTCATAGACCTGCCTTAAGCAGAGCAAGAAGGTGTGGCAGAGAAAGCAGAGCAGTGACGGTGGCAGGAAATCCTGAGGGTCTCCAGGTAGATATACTGCAAAGGGTGGATGTCTCTGCTGCAGTCTTTGCCTAGCACAGGAAAAGGGAATCTTGATTCATGCTGGCCAGGGAAAGAAATGACACCAGACCTAGCGACACCCAGCATAGTTCGATCCCAGGGCTCTCCTAAATAGTCGCCTTCTGTTGCACACGATGTTTCACTCTCTAGAGCTGAGCGCATCCACGCCTCCGTGTTGCTGGGACCAAACCAGCCCAGCCCAGCCCCAAGGGCCCCTGCAGAGTGCATGGCAGCAGCAGCTTTCAGACACCAAAAAGGACTCTCGCATTATTCCACTGCCTTTTTTCCCCCTCCGTGCTTGCCTATGTAATGTTCTTCCCTTACAAATTTCATCTTGCTGTACTGTGCATCCAAACGATTCAGTGATGGAGCGCACAGGGAAAAAAAATTATAATGCCATTAAAAGTTATCATAAATTTCAGATCAGCATCACTTTTAATCCGATACACAATTTTACTGCCTCTATAAAGTAGGTGATTTGCAGTGGTCTGAGGCGTCTCCTGGCGCGTTTTACTTCTTTTTAAATTAAACACACCAACTTTGTGCTGAATTCAGAGTGCGGACATAAAAAAGGGGGTAAAAAGGAGAGGGAAGGGACATCAGATGGGAATTGCAATTGAATCTTTATATATGCCATCTTGGTACTGTGGTACTAAATATAGTGCCAGGTAAATAGATGTGCTGAAATATTCAGAATAAAAAACAAATGTTCCAATAGCAGAGAAACTGAGCATGGAAAATGTTTCCCTTGCTGCTGTACTTTAGAGGCTGAAATGCTGTTGTTTAAAACTCTGTGCTGGAAGACCTTGTGTATCTCATGCATTAAATTATACACTGTGCACAAACATCTATTTTATATTGTATATTATGTGGCTTCTAAAACCCTCCATGGAATGAGCAGTAAACCCAGAATATCCAATTAATATAAATATGACATTGTGTCACTTCTGATATGAAATTTCTAGGAGTGGAAATGTAAATAGACAGCACTTCATGAAGCGATATTTAAAACTAAGATCAGAGATAAGGTAATTATGCATTGGTGATGAACATTTCACCTGCTTTGCAGGCCCATAGGTGTCAGGGCCAGGCAAAACCGCTTTGAGCATCTAATGGAGTCAGACCCTTGAACAGCACAGCACATTGTGTGTCCCAGTGATCTCCCACTTCGAGGCCAATAGCTTGCAGCAGATCTAATACATAACTTTTGGAAAAGCACCAAGCTTTTGCTCAGGGTCTAGAAGTGAAGAGGAATTTGTGGGTGGCTTTGGTAACCCCCTCACTGCCTCAAAAAAAAGCAAAATATTTCATTGAGATGATTCTGAAGGGGATAATTTCTGTTGTGACTCACTTGATTTTTCTAAACTTAAAAAATATAACATTCAAGTTTTTGAATTCTTTTTCAAATAGTGCAGAGTGTTCATATTGGCTATTAAAGAAAATTCACGAGGCTCTGCAGGGCCATACCAGAAGTCCATACAATGAAAAAAAACAGCTGCAGAAAGATCATATACATTTCCAGTCTGTCCCTCTATTTTTTTCTAAACTGGGAGATTTTAAGTTCAACAGAATAAAATGTGCAAGCAATAACAAGAACTTAAACAAGTCAGCCATATCTTAGTAAACCATTCCCCTGGTGGCTCTGCTTTTCAGCTGACCACTTGGGTGACCAGCGCCAAGAAAAACTTTTCATTTGGTTTGGATCGATTAAGTGTAAAATGACACACTGAATAGAGAGATCCAGTCCAGCATTACCAAAGCGATCAAACAACTCTTACCGTGGTGCTACAAACTCATTGCTGAGGACAAGGCTGAAGAACTGGCTGAAACAGTTTATACGATTTAAAAAAAGACTTTTTTTAAAAAACTTCTGGGCAAATTGTTTTTCCCTTCCAGCCACATGCAGGCCCATTGACATTTCCCTCCCCGTCCCCATCTCCATCCCTGTCCCAGTTGTAGGGACAAGCCACCTTTCCCAGCGCCGCCGGTGCTCCCTCCTTTGCAGCACCAGCTGCCACGTTTCCCATGTTTTGTTAGTGGTTTTTTGAGCCAGGGTTATTTCTCTTCTGTCTACAGGCTTTCAAACGGCTCTGGCGACAGCTCCTAAACTCCTTCTGACTTCCAGGCGTGGATTTGACCTTTTAGCATCACTATTCCTTCCTCCCCTCTGCCTTCAAGTGCTTTCCTATCAGGCACGGCACTCTGCGGTGGGCCTGAGGGCGGCGATATTTTATTTATTTTGATTTTGTATAATTAAAAAGATGTCTATCCCCAACTTGAGCCAGCCTCGCGCTGAAGATGTGATGAAATGCCACTGGCGTTGCAGTGATGGTTTATTTTAACCGGGGCTGAGATAGACAGCCAGCCACTGACACCATTTAGCAGCTTTTCACTGTTGCAGGCAGGAAAGATATCCACGCTCCCTTCCAGATCCTCTCAAAGAAATGGCAGCTTGCTCAGAAAAAACACCCTGCTCTGGCATCTGGGATGGAAAGGAAGCAAGTTCCCAGTTGGCTGCAGTGCTCTGACGGCTGCCTTACCACCAGGGCTGTGCCTGCACCACAGCTCACTATGGAGAAGACGGCATGGGCTGGGGACAGCCCCAAAAACCCCCATCTGCACGTGGTACCAGTGGCTTTCTCCTCCCTGCCGCACTCGTTAGCACAGTCAGAGCACTAAGAAGAATTTGGAGAGGTGTTTTTGTTCCCCTCCTTTTTCATTGCCGATCAGTTGGCATGGTCCCTACTGCATTTTGGAGACCCTTCAGACCCCCACTCCCTCCCCCTCCATGCCTCTTTTTCACCACATCATTTGTGTGTACCGCAGACCCCTGCCACATTGCCAGGACATTTGTGGAGCCCCAATTTGCAGAGAGGAGAGCCGATCCTTGAGGAAGATGCCAGCAGAGCATGGCCTGGCGCTGGGGTGAGGGGCTATCCCTCCAAGGCACAGCAACTGGAGCTCAGCTCAGATGGTGGTATCACGGGGTGTCAGCAGCACTGGGTGGGAAATCAAGTCTCGCTCAGGCCTCTAAGCATTGCAATCCCCTAAACCACCCCCACCACCTCCACCACTCTGGTCCCTCCTCCCTAAAACCCATGAGCAGGCAATGTACGGCTGGAGCATCTAGTAGCTAACTGGTACATCCCCCTGCTTCCGTTGATGCTGATTGCTACCCGGAGGGCACTCTGTGCAGCTGCAGATGACCGTGTGTGTCTCTCTCTCTCTCTCTCTCTCTCTCTCTCTCTCTCTCCCTTTACCGCTCACTATTCAAATTCAAGGCTTGTTTAATCAGCACACATTAGCAGCTTGACAGGAGTCTGGCTGGAAGGGAGAGGAGGGGGTGGCTATGGAGAGGGGCTTGGGGAGTGTGTCGCTACGGAGAGCAGGGGGCTGCCTCGGCGTGCTAGCTTTCCTGGGTAGATATGCAAGGTGGGTACTAGGGTTGCATTGGAGCAGGAGAGGTGAAACCGTTCAGGGATGGCTCCCCAGATAGGCACTGGGCAGCTGCGAATGGCACTGGAGTCCCCGCGTCTCTGCCAAGCTTGTCCTGGCTGTGCTCTGAAGCTGGGTGGGCTGGTCCAGAAAGGGACTCTGTTCATCTGGTTTTTACACTATAGCTAGCTAGGAATTTGGGGAAAAAGTTTTTTCCCTTTTACTTGGAAAATGTTGGCTTTCGCAGGTTGGATTTTATTCCCTCAGGAACGATTCCCACGTCCCCAAAGGACTTCTCGTCACCCCATGCATCTAGTGATCAGGGCTGTCCTTGTAGAGCTGACTCAAAGTCCCTGCTCTGTCTCTCCCAGCTCGTCTTCGGTGCATGCCTCTCTCAAGGCCATGGCATCTTGAGGTCCCTCAGGAAACAGAGGCTGTTTTTACCCTTGGCAACCCCTCAGCATGCTGAAATAGCATCAGCCAGTGAGGGAACCTCACTTTCATGGGACAAAGTTGCAGGGAGGCAGCGGCCACCCTTCCTTGGAGCACCGGTGACTTCAGTTCCATGGTGTGACTTGTGAACCGCTGAACATTATGAAACAGGGCAAACTGCGAATGAATCTGGAAGCAAGTATCCCCGCAGTCCCTCATGCCGGGGCAGGCTGGCCAGGCACTTTTGTCAAGCAGAAACTCTACATGAATTTGCAACATGCACTCACTCTTTCCCAAGAGCTACAAATCATAAAGACAGCCATTTGCTGCTAAAAGGTGTCCCAGCAAAGATGGTAATATCCTTTTTAAAAATGCAATGCTGTAAAAGAAAGCAGGTACCAGGTTTCATTACAAATCACCCTGCTAAAAGCCCTGAATTTGTTCTGTTGCTCCTCCTGAGACCCGAATCCTCCCAGGGTCCCCAGAGGACCGCTCGGTTCTGTCCCTTGGAGACATGTCTCAGACTGGGCAGGAACCAGGGGCCGGAGCTGCTCAGACATGCAGCCCTCTTTGATCCCCTGCAAAATCAGCATCTGTCGCTGGCCCGTCTGGCTCCAGCATCTGAAATCCTGCCACTGGTGGAGGGATGCTGAGCGGGCCCTGGTGTCCCACATTGGGGTCTCACATGGGAACCTGCTGGGGCAGCGCTTCCTGCCAGGGGAAGCACTGGGCAGCACCTGTCTGACAACATGCAGCTATTTCTGAGCAACATTTTACCCCTTGTGCTTCCAGGCTGGCCTATCCCAATGCCAACCCTTCTTCATAAACCAATTTTTGCTTGCTCTCGCATGCAAAGGGTAAACTTTTCCTCCTGTGAAGGGTCTTCATCTTCTGTCCCTCATTAGCAGCCCTAATTAGGAGATACTTTATGCCTTTCAAATTCAGTGTTTGCAGTAGGGCCGTCTTCTTATTGATAGAACAACAAAAGTGAATAAAAACCACATAGTTCTAAGGAGAATTGCCAAATATTGATACTGGGAGAAAGCTGATATCGTATAAATAGTGAATAATGCTTCTAATTACACAGGCTTTCATTTTCTGGTAACATAGCTGATTAAGTTCAATACTCCAGGTCCGATGCACAGCTTGTGCAGCTGGCATAGCCCCATTACAGTCTGAAGGACTGCGCTGGTTTACACCACCTGAGCATCCAGTCTTATCTGTTTTAAAGACAGAAAACAAGGGAGTAAAAAATACTGTGATAAAAAAATCTCTAAGTGCTGCTCTTAAGAAGCTGAACTCTTCTCCAGTCCTTTGAGTGGGATTCATCCAACCTGGCTTGAGCCATCATTGAATTAATGTCTGAGCTGAGATAGTTACCTAGGCGGAGGGAAATGGACTTCTCCATGGCAATCCCTGTCCTCTCTCTTACATGCTGTACCAGTGTGGACACACTGGTCTGTCTTTATTTTTCTGCAAGGACTATCTCACACAGATGCCTGGCGTCCAGCTGGCTGAAGGTGGAGGAGATCAATACCACCTTCAAGGATGGACTCTTCAGCTGTCCACCTGCCAGCAGTATCTGTGTCCTGCCATCACTGGGTATCTGAAATATGGCTTTGAGGTGTCCTCCGCTTCTTCATGTTGATCTGCAAGCCTAGGAGAGAGAGTGGGTAAGGATTCATCCAACCATGTCCTCCAGCAGCAGCAGGAAAACAAAAACTTGCTTGGGAAAGAAAAATCTGTTTCTTTTCTCCTTTCTTTCAAGAACCATTCTCTAGGTTGGGGGAAGGTGATGGGGACCCCCCACTCAGCTCACACTTGGGGCTGGATGCCATGGTTTTGGTCACTGCAAGGTGCATATTTAGTTTCACCATCACATTCTGTGATTTGCACTAAATTTGTTCAATTCCTCTTGTTATAGAAAAAAAGCAAACTAATTTTTTAGATAGTCTTAAATTATTTTAGTGCTATCCTGGCACACTGTCAATCTTTTCTTTCCCCCTAGCCCGCTCACCCTGGTCAAAGAATTATGCTTGTTAAAATGTTGCTTCAGCTGTATTAAAACAATGAACAAATCTCATAGCAATTTGTCTGGGTAGAATAAGGCACCTGTGTGTAACCAAAATGATTTTCTTCCCTGGTTTTTGCATTCACCAACAAATTAAGACTTATTCTAGATCGCCCTACAGTTATTTTCCTTTAACATCTCCTACCATAAACAAATAAACGTGTATCCTCGCGGTTGCCTCCATTCCCTTTGTATCTCCAGCCACATGCAGGGGATACGTTTTTACATGTTTACATATTTCTTTCTCTTTAATAACAAATCCTTATGCTTTCCTTTTCAACCCCCATTTCTGCTCTGCTGTGAAGTGTCGCTAATGCCTGCTCACCACAGCACCCTGTGATGGAAATATCTCTGCTTTTCCCCCTGCACCGTCACATGCAGTGCGCAGGCTGTTCAAGCCCGGTCTGGCTCAAGGTGTCATTAGCTCTGCGCGTATCTGCTCTCTCTGTCGCCCGTTGGTGTTTCAATGGTCTTCTGTTATCCCTGTGAGATGCTAACTTCCCTTTTTATTTTCCTCCCTGTGCTACGTCACCTGTTCTTCACCCTCCTGCTTGCGTGGTTGGCACTGTGGTACCTCCACCCCGAACTGTGTCCTCCTCCTCTGTGAAGAGCACAGGAGCCTGAATGCTCACCGCAGCCCTTGCCCCAGCCCGGCCCCTTGGGCTCAGCTGATCATTACATTTTTGGCTTGAGCCCCATGGGGACGGGCAGGGCTTGCTGCTGTGGGAGGCTAGAGATGCATGGCCAAGCCATCAGAGGTGTCTGCTTCCACTTGGAAGGGTGGGCAAGACCAAGGCTGTGTCCCAGGAGGTGTCCAGGGCGTGCTGACTCCTCTTGTGGCTCTCAGTGGCTCTTCCATCCCTTGCTGACTCCCCCAGGGAAAGCCAAGGACCGGAAACTCATTTTGCACAATTCCAAGATAGTCCCAAAGGACTAAACTAGTACTAAGATCCTAGTTCTGCCTCAGAGTTTAAAGATGGAGAGAAGTACTTTTCCCTGTTGAAGAGCATCTTCGTTTCCTCCTCCTTCCCCTTTAGGTGAAGGACAGCTTGACTCTTTCACCCACTGGGGAGGTGCAGGGAGACCCAAGGAGCCAGGCCCTGTGGGCCAACGTGGCCCTGTCAAGTGCCAGTGCTCAGAATGAATGGAGATTTTGCTTGAAAAGAGACAGGTTGGAAGGGATGCCCATGGTGTTTTAGGTGGTAAGGCTGGTTCACGCTGGATGTGCTGTAGAAATGCTCACGCACATGCTGGGAAATGCACTCATTTGCAGCTAGGTGGAGTGGACACAATTTGGCTTCTGGTTGTCAGAACCTCCAGTCTGGGTTTATTTTTATTTCTTTCTCAGCTGCTTGTTTGGTTTATGCTCTTCTTTTTTGCCCTTTGCCTGAGGGAACAGCAACTCTGGACTGTTAAGAGAGAAACCCACATTAACTGCCTCCTCTCTCTTTTATTTGGTGCGTTTGGGAGCTCTGCGTTTCCTATTGAGGAAGAATGGATCACACTGCCTACCTGTCCCCATTACCGGCCAGTGGGCTCAGCCAGCTGAGAAAGTGCCCTCAGTCTCCGGAAACATGGACATGCACGAGAAGGGAAAATCTGCAAATGTGGCCTTGGCTTGTTTCCCTGGAAGTTCACCTAAATTCATAATGTTAACACTGATTTCAAAATGAGCGTTTGCTTAGGACTTCTTCCAAACTCTGCATTGCTCTTTTATGAAGTTGTAAAAAATAATAATAATAAATGTGTGTCTTTATTGTGATTCCTCTGCTCACTCCAAGCAGACTCTGTGAGCTGGTGTGGCGCATACCCGTCTGGTCTCAGCGTATCAGACCGATGATCTGAATTTCTTTGCTTCTGGCAGCAAGGTGGACAGAGTGGTCTAATGGAGAGGGTGATGGACGCCGCTTCCTGAAGCATGGGTTCGAACACCACTGCTACTCTTGGCTTTTAGTGTAGTACATTCCTGACTGGGATGATCTGCCATCCGAACTCATGGGTGTTAAGTGGACACAGTTAATTAACACTTGTGATGACAAGGCTTGTGTAACAAACTCCGCGTTGCACTGGGGCTGTTCACGAGATGCAGAGTGGGCTGGTCTGTGGCTGGGCAGGGCCACCTGACAGACCAAACCAGAATCTTTACCAAAAGAGCTGTCCTCAGGAGCTGCATCTTTTCAGGATCCTGTTATCATGGTCAGAACCAGGGTCTTGATACGCTGGGCACACCAGCCATACCCTGAAGATGCTCCCTGACGAGGAGCAGGAGTGTGTTTTAGGACCACATGGGAAGAGAAGCAAAGAGGATGGGGTAGAGGTTAGAAGTTCCCACCCTAGAGAAGCTATGGGGGAACCAAGATCGGACACAGATGGTGAAGTGCTAGCTGCACTGATCTGCCCAAGCATCTGGAGATGCTCAGCCCTGAGACCACTTGTAGACATGAAGGCTGGAGCCTGACTTGTATCTGGGGAATTGCTCCATGCTGGGGAACGAGGGAGCTACTTAGACCTAGAGGAGGCAAGGGAGTCCAGCCATACCTGCGTGAAGTGAGGCCAATAAATCAAACTAGCCACAGGCAAGGCCCTGAAGCTCCCCATCTTCGGCAAACACCAGCATGGATGCCCCACATCCTCACTTCCTCCTTCACAGGGGTACCTTTAGGCAAGCACACCCCAAAGGGGGCTGAATCCCCCCTGCTGGACAGCAGAGCTGTGCCACTGGCCTCAGAGCAATCCCTCTGGATCTGCACCCTCCGGCAGGGCAGGAGAGCTTGGTGGAGGCCTGGAGGACACGGGATGCTCTCTGCCCATACGCTGGGTCCCACATTGAGCTCCACAGCTGGCACCACACCCAACGGCAGCCTTGGCTCTAAATGGCGCCTGGGTATGCTTGTGGGTGCATAGGTTTAAGTCAAGCCCTTAATGTTATTTGAACATAATTTTTTTTCCCTCCCTTTTTTTGGTGGTTTAGTTTCTCTCTTAACAGGAAAAAATGATCAAAAATAAGAAAACAATCACTGTTTGAAAGTGAATGAAGGGCGCTTTCTCCCCCTCCCCCATGCTTTTTTCCTACTTTGACATCTCAGTGGTTTTTTTTCTTTTAGCCGCGGTTTCTGGGATAGGTGATAACTGCCAGTAATAGGATTAGCATTGATTTCTTTAGCAAGAACAGAGATGTGGCAGTTCCAGCCATTTACTGAACTGCCAGCTTTGAAATATCAAAAAAAAGAAAGAAAAAGAAATCTGCAGAAAAAAAAGCTTCTTGCAGCATTTTAAAGAAAGGAAAGCCTGTGTGAATTAAAATACGCACATACACACACACACATGCACACACATACACACGTACCCACGCACAAGGAGTATATAAATATATATATCATATGTATATTATATATATGTATCTCGCTTGGTGCTTTTTTTGTTATTGTGTGATAAAGGATCAAAAGAACTGTCTCTGTTCTAAGCTTCAAGAAAGCCTTTTTTAAATTCATTTGGCTTTCTTTAGCTTTCACTTGCTAACATATTTTAGGAGCTAATCTTACATATTTACTATTGTATCCTGACTTTTTTTAACCTTGAAATGCAAGCAAAGACAGAATGAGAAAGGGGAAAAAATAAAGGATTCATAAAAGAAAGAATGAAGGGATGTGCCATGGAAGCCTGTCGTATCTCTGCTACTCTGGAGCCATAATGCAAAACCCACCCAGTGGTAACTTTGATGTTGCGCATTTTCTCCTTGTTGCTGGTTGTGGTCTCCTAAAGGGACATGGATTTGAGGTGCACCAAAAGCTTGAGTCCTGACCTCAGCCCCTGGGAAATCTTCGTGTTTGCCTCAACAAGCCTGACCATGTTTGCTAACAGCATTTCTAAGGAGCCAGAAACCAAGGTCAGGCCAAACCAGTAGTAGCTTAAAAGCCAGAGTTTTAGGAGACTGGAATTATGTTTTCTACCTGTTCCTAATTGCTGTATGATGTTGTGCATTTAGTCTTTATTGATCATGCTCTTCTGACTTGAATTCAACCCTTGGAGGAGAAAAAAATCCAAGGGCAACATTTGCAAAAAGAGGTGGAAGGCCGTAGGTAAGAATAAGGTGCTGGTTAGGAAGATGTCTGCTGTTCTGAAACTTGGAGTCGTTTCTGAACATATTCCAGTTCTCAAGGAGACCCTTGCTCAACCTGATGTTGGTTGATCCTCAAGAACTGGAGCTTCCTACCTTTCAAGACAAGATACAACATTTGTTACAGAGATAGTCCTTTCTCATCAGGTCCTGAGCTAACAAACCACTTCCATGTGGGCTTATCTTTATGCAAAGAGTGTATGTAATGTGTCATTGTCTTCACACACAGCACAAAGCTTGGAGCCGGATGGAGCTGGGGCTTGCTTTTCAGCTTATAAACCCAAATCAAAAAAGCAATTCCAATTTATGGTCAATGAGGAGAAAGTCCTCACTGGATGAGGAATTTGTGAGCTTTCTTCTTTTGCTGATCTCAGCCCACCTGCTCATAAAGAGTTTGGGCTGGATTCCCATAGAAATGAAGTATAAAGGTGGAGGCAGGAGACAAACAGATCCATAGATGCAGTCAGGATTCACTAAATCGCATGCAATTTAATTGTCCCCACATGCAAGGAAATCTCAGGTTGTGTTACAGATGGTGGCCAAAACCCCCTAAATAGGGGATACTCATGAAGCCAGCTGAACTTAGCAGGGGTCACCTCTCTACACTCTCTCTACTGCAAGATGCACTCAGCTTGCTCCTGTGAGGGGCCTCTCACCTTCCACCAACTATAGCAATAAGGCCACTTTGCTGTAACAGGCATCAAGTCAGCCATGTGTCTTTTATCAGCCTGGTGTGAATCTCCCTTAATTTGACTGGAGTCACGTGTGTATTTGTACCAGCTCCCAGAGATTTGCATTTCTGTGTTCTTATTAACAATCTCCTAAAGATCCGTGATGTTCATTTCACAGACTCACCTTCATTGTGCCCTCTAATCCATGTCCCCAGGGTCTACTTCTGACATTCAAGCTTCAGAGCAGCTTAGAAGCCTTTATTTATTTATTTTTTAACATCAAACTGCCAAAAGAATTATTATTGCTTTCTTCTGCTTTCTCCTTGCTTTCTTCTGCAAATGTGGACCTCTATCCTCCATTCCGCCCCACTTCAAATGCTTAAAAAACATGGGTACAGGAATGCAGGGATAGGGATTTGGGTGCACCTCTAATCTTAAAGCATGGAGAACCTTGAAATGTCTCCCAACAACACCAGTACGGCAAAACCCCCAGCTGCTCTGGAGATGGAGCTTGGCTGATTGAGGGAAGGGGTCATATGATGTAGTCTTCAAGAAGAGGGAACTGCACTAGTCCTGTATTCTTGGACAATGTGGAAGAGCTAAGATAGGAGATGATCAGGGTGTGGTAAGTATCATCTCATCTTTTAGGTGGTAGATGTGAAACCTGCATTCCCTTGCCAGAGGGAAGTTCCAGGGTGCTGGCAAGAGAGATGTCTGGTTTAATGGAAGAGGAGCTAGACAAGTTATAAAAATCAAGAGTTTGATTCCTCTTCTGCAGCTAGTGTGGATAGATTTGTTAGATAGTGCTACTAAAACCAGTCATACTCCACATTTTTATGTCCTTGAGCATCTTGGTATCACCGTGTCAGTGCCCGTTCTAGATCTGACGTTATCGGGATCTACCCACCACACACCTTCTAACAACAGACAATCTCTGAGCTAGTTCCTGGGTTGGAGAATTTGTTGAGGTTGTCTCTAAGAGGCTGACTGTGAGGGCCACTGGGCCCTCTGCAAAACTCACCTTTGTGCTGGGAGTTTCTCTTCTAAACTGGTGGACTGAATGAGTATAAAATTATCTTGGTTAAAAATGTGTGGCGTTTCCTAGTTAGTTTTAATGCATGGTTATTATTCATTTGTAATAGAAGTGATGGTTGACATTAAGTATAGCCACAGAAGCCTAGAAGTGTCAAGTTTAACAATATCTTATATCAAAACAGCATACCTTTACAGAACTCTGAACATGTGTATTTCTATTTATATCCATATATCTATGCTCATCTCTATAGCTAGTCTGTGGAACAGTGAAAGCGTTGGCTATGCTGATAGCACTTTTCATCCCCAGGTACTAATTGCCATGTGAAATCCAAGCTGGTGCTGAGGTCATGGCACTCATTTCTAGCTCTACTGCTATTACTGAATGCAACAAGCACTGGGCCAACCTGGCTATGGGGAAAAAAGAAAATGGTCCTGAAGTTATTAGAGAAATACGGATAGGACAGTGTCCCCTGCACCTCACAGGCACAGTGATAGTACACGTTTGATGCTGATGGAGCAACAATCTCATTCATAAAACAGGGAGATTGTAAATAACATCCTGGTGATGCTAAATCCAGGCACTGCAGTCACGGTCTGACTTTAACAAGCCCAAGCCCCCTGTAACTCTTTTTATGGTGGGTGATGAAACTAAGGAGCGATTGGCAGATGTGTGTGGTGGAGAGCGGTCTCAAGGGGTGGCCTGATAGCAGCCGTAAGCATGAGGAGGAGTCATGGAGAGGAAAGCCACCGTCCTACCGAACTATTGGCATTTTTAGAATACAAACAAGCTAAAACTATTGAGTATTGATTCATCGTGTATTAACCCCCTATCAGTCACTTATTAGCCCTTCATGAACTACCTGCAAAGAGTAGGTTAGTGTAAAGACTGAGTGGGAAGGCGGCCCTTGCCTGCCGTTCTCCATGAGACAGCTTTCCTCTCCACCCCAGTCCTCTCCTCTGCACTTTCTAGAGGGGACATCTCCCTCTTTTGCTGACTTGGGTTGTAGTGCACAAGGATACATGCAATTCTCCTCGTCCTCCCCTTCCTACAGTCTTTCCCCCACCCCATTATCTCTTTTCTCTCTTCCTCTGTTTCTCTCCTCCTCATTTCTACTTCTCCTTATGCAAAGGCCTCTGCAAAATGGAGAGTATCCTGGGAAGAGGGCACCATGCGACAAGGATTTTCCTGATGCTTCTGAGATATCTGTGGGTCTGAGAACCTCTGGGACTTTCCCTGGTCAGTGAAATGAAAGCCCAGTGAAGAGCTGAGCCCAAGAAGACACTTCCAGCTTGGCTAAGAATCTGCACTACAAAACTGACAAAGTGTACTGCACATTTCCCAGTTTCCAGAAGTTTCCTGAAAGCTGGCATTGACTGAACATTAATTTTACTGAACATTAATTTTACTGAACATTTATTTTAACCAGATACCTATCTCAGCCCTTGCACAAGCATCTTTACTGTGCTATGCTGAGCTAAAAACAAGGTCTGCTCTGTCATGGTCTCTCATCGCTGCTATTCCAACCTGGGTTGAAATGTCTCCTCTGGTCTTATATTCAATTAATCTACAAATATTCAATGCCAGAAAATTAGATTCTGAAGCAAATGGGTTATAACTAACCTTTTCCTAGCACACAATTTCAAGTTTTCTCATTCCAGCCCCACTTTCAAGCAACATTCTGCAAGTCTAACTGCAGTGGCTGCTCCACGGGACATCCGCCAGTCCTTCCCAGGGCTCTCACAGCTCAGGCAATCTCTTTCTCTTTAATTTCCTGTAATTAGCTATGCTATAACTTCTGTGCACACCAGGGGACACTTGGAGAACTGAACAGTGCCAAACTCCCTGAAGGACCCCACTGCCCTCCCCCATGTCTGCCCTATGGCTCAGAGCCCTCCTGGGCTGTGTTTGCCTGAAATGCTGTTCTTTGCAGCTTTTGGTTTCGATGAAAGTATCAGCTCATAGCTCTAGCTGATTTTCAGTGCCTGGATCCTTTATGTTCTTGATAATGTTTTTTACAGAAACCCGCATTTCAGCAATGCCTAACACAGGGGCAGGGCTTGGCATGGCAGCTCTGCCCCGTGGGACTCTGAGAGACCAAATGGATCTTCTGAAATGTTCCAGTCTGGATCCACCAAAACCCCACAGTGCTACGGAAGTGCTGCAGGATCCAGCAAACATTGAGCCTTGCAGACTGATGCTTGCTAAGACAGCAGGGTCAATGAAATTCGAGGAAAATGGAGGTGGAAAGGGCCTTGGGAAGACATTTGGCAGCAGGACTGACTGAATTATGTCATTCCTGGCAGATGGTGATCTCACTTGTTGAAAAAGACCTCCAGCAGTGCAGGCACAACCCGGTCCCCAGGCAGCCTGTCCCAGCACTTCAGTAGCCTCATTGCCAGAAAGGGTCCCCTCTCAGCCAGCCTTACTTAGCCTCTCCTGCTGCAGTTTAAGCTTGCAACTACTTATCTTACCTACCAGGGAGAAAAAAAGGATCCCTTCCTCTTTCCATAAGCCTTCTCCATACTCAGAGATTATAACAGTGTCCCACCTCCTCTTCCATCTGAGCAACCCCAACTTCTTCAGTTTTTCCTTAGAGGCAGTGTTTCTGGTCTTCTGATAATTCCCGTCTCTCTTCCCTTGACTCTGCAAAAAAGCATCTTGTACGGAAAAATGTAGATCCAGACTGAACAAAAGGATTGTGTGAATTTGTTGCAATTTCAGTAAAGTGTTTCATTTGAGCACATTCTAAGTTCAATGGAAGTATTCTGTTTCATTAATAAAAAAAATGCTTTGATTCTTCAAGATGAAACAATTATTCATTTAAAAAGTACTGTGATTTTTTCTTCTAAGCCATTACATATTTAGATATTCCACTTGCAAAAAGCAAGTGACCAGTGAAAAGCCTAGAACAAGGATGACTCCTGAGTCCTTTGTGCTAATTCATTGCCATTGAAAATGCTCATAACAAAAAAATCCAGTGCAGAAATTTCATAGATTCTCCTGTAAAATCTGTCCCCGTCTTTGTCCCCATTGGGCAACTCCAGAATCTAGTTTCCCTAATAATTAATATTATACTCTGCACTTCCCAACTACTTGGAAATTGTGAGACCTTGCATTCAGAAGTGAGAATTTTCTCTGAACTGCGAGTCGAGAGAAGAGGGTTTGTAATTTGGCAGAGATTTTTGGTTCCTGCTAGATTATGGATTTATATTAACTTTGATACTGATATCATTTAAGGACAACCAAGAGGTGATGAAAAAGAAACTTTTACCCATGCAGGTAATATGACAAACTCATCTAACAATATGCCCAGTGGAAAGGTGGAAGCGAATTGTTCTGCAATGAGAAGCAAGAGAAAGAGAAAGAATATGAATACTTTGTGCTACAGGGGAAAGGCCGGAGGTGCGGGATGCGAACGGGCACTGAGCCCCCTCGCTGCCAGCGGGGTGGGAAGGCAGGCGGGCACACGGGGATTACGAGGCACAGGACCTGCCGCAGGCTGTGCTGGTGAGGATGTCTTTCAAGCCGCCCGTTATCTGGTGCCTCTGTGCACTGCTGGCCGCAACCTTCACAGGTGTGAACCTGGTGTACTGGGGAGATGTGTTCAATCCAGAGGGGTGAGAAAAGGCCAGAAAAGCCAGAATAGCCCCATAGAGTGGAACACACTACTATTCCAGTGGAAATAAATGGAAGGACAAGTAGCATCCAATGTGGCATAACAAAGCACCGTCGAAAGATATGAGTGTAAAGAAAGAACCTATAGTGAAAAATGGAGAAGGGAAAGAGAACTAAACAAGAATATACAGTCAGTTAAGGCTTGCAGGGAAAAGATAAGGCCAGCTCAGAGAGCAGAAAGGCTTAAGGGGAATAAAAAGAGCTTTTACAATTATATCAGGGAAAAGGGAATACTAGAGAGAAAGTAGTTCCATTAATAAATGAAGAGGGAGACAAAATCAATGGTGTTGCTAAAATGGTAGAGCTACTGAACTCCTTTGCACCAGCGGTATTTAACAAGGTGAGAAGAGAAGAGGGGCATAAAAGTTTTAAAATAATGAGAGTTTTGACAATATGATTCTTTGGGGGAAAAGCAGTTTGAGGGAGAAGGCACCTTGTAAGACTCAGGATGAAGCACAACAAATAAACATGCGTGCTGGTGCCTTTTGGGAATTGGTTCATTATATCATTGGCAATTGCTTCTGGAGAATAATAGGAAAATGGTAAGAATGGCTAACTGTGGTACTGATATTTTTTAAATGGCCAGCCCTGGCAACAACCATCTAATGCGAGTTCACCAGATCGGAAAATCACTCCCAAGGAAAACGTGATAACATAAAACAGGGAAAAAAGCTTTGAGAGAAAAACCCCAGTGTTGTGGACAACATGGGGAGTTTGCCAGCAGGCTTAGTGGGTGAGCAGTGAGCTGGCCACACTACGTTTGTTCTCCTTATCCTTCCAACAGCTGCACTGTAGTGGAAGGCTACGAAGAATTATCTTCAGTGCTTGCCTAACACCGCACTTCCATGCGCCACTGCTGTAGGTGCTGCTGCGAAGTTACAGGATGGTCAGTTAGAAAGCGGAGGGTCTCACTGCAGGACATGGCTCACGTCTGACCTGTGACGTGCAGCACATTGCCTCTTGGTCTCACAAAAGCTTCAACATGTAGCTTTGGGCTGAGAAATGTTTCCTCCCAGCTTTATGAAAGGGATCACAAGTGATTAGCTGGAAATTCAGAAAGTGATTGGGTAAGCAAAGGGAATGATGGAAAAAGTTGGTTTGTAAAATGTCTCAGAGATGCTAAATCCAAGTAGTGCTGTCCAAACCCTGCTCTATTTACATCACTATGAAGCCTTCCAGGGAATTTAATGGGAAAGAAACAAAGTCCTGCAGAAAGCTTCAGAGAATTCCATTTCTAATGAAGTAAACCTCCTCACTTTGGGGTATTTCTCTGCTTGCCAAAGAATCTGAAAAAAGAGAAATGTGTAAAGAATGGCTCTGAAAAAAAATCTCTTAATCTCTGTCTTAACAGAAAAAGAGTATTAAATTGCTATTTTTAACTACAGTAATTTATTCAAATTTTATTCAAAATATAACAATCACAGTTTGTCATTTTCGTTACCTATTACGAAAATGCATTGTGATAGTCTTTATCATAGTGAAACTAGAAAATGGTACTTAGATAAAATTCAACCAGAAGTAACTGGCAGGTGTAGAAGAATGTGACTGAGCTGTTCTGGTTCCACATGCCAAAAACATCAGAGATGTTCTTCCCATCACGCGGTTGGCCAGAGGCAGCTTCCCAGAAGTCTGTGGCATTTCAGCTGATAAATTCTGCTGATAAATTCAGCATTTCAGTGGGTAAATTTTGGAAAGACAGTCTTATAATGCAAGGCTTGTGTTCTGTAGTGTAGCAGTGCCTGCCAGTCATTTCCAGCTGGGGAATCAGGATACTAGACATCGGGATGTTCAGCCATTTGCTCCCAGACGAACATTCACAATCATAGTTATGGGTAGGTTGCTCATCTATATCCTAGAGATCTTTGTACTTGACATTGTCTATTTGATGCACTGCAATATTATTTCCAGGAAATATCAGGAAAAGACAAGACTTTCAAGCTGCATAAGCTTGTTAGTTCTAGTGAACCCATCTCTTCTGAGCTAAGAACCACTTCAGTGGGAAACGTGGCCTCTGCTGAGCCCTCTGACACAGCTCCAAACCACCTAGCTCAAGTTTTGGGACATGATCAAAGCAGTCTGAACCCTTGATAATTAAGAGGTCTTGTGATGATGAAATCCATAACTTTACCAGCTCCTTAAGGACTGTCGAACTTGTGTTAACACAAAATCCCTCTCGGTGCATGAGGGAATTAAATGTGACTCTTATTGTAACTACAGCTGCTCAGATATTTCTGAGTTGAGGCAATTCCTGATCAGAAAAACATGTATTACCAAAAATCAAAATTTTCTGTGGGAAGATTGATTTTCATGGAATTTCTTTCCAGGAAAATGAAATGAAATGCTTTCTCTGGTGACAAAGTTTATCTCTGCATCTGTCTCAGATCCCGCAGTCACTCATGTGCTTCCCAGAAAGCCTGTGCAGCAGTTTAGAGACATATGTCAGTGCATGATGGCTGGTGTTGCTGGGTGAGCAGAGCTGGGCCATATCTGAGAGCAGATGTGTCAGGGTTCAGGGCAGCTGCAACGCAGGGTGGAATGGACCAGGAACATAGCCCAAAATGCAGCATCTTGTTTAGGCAGTGTCAAGACTTTCCTGATGTTACAGAATCAACATTTTTTCTGAACTTTCTGTTCTGCCTTTTGGTGCACTACTGGGGGCAGGGTTTATCCTTTTTCTGAGGGGTTCCCGCTTGGCATGATGTGGGTCACAACCAGATCATGCAGAATTGCCAAGCAAAGAAGCTCTATCAGAAGTCATATGCTCTGAGAAAGAAAAACACAACACACCTGCACATCATGTTTCCTATCCTATTGCCTCTTTATGATCTTTTTTAATCCTTCAGGAGCTTCTGTGGACATCAGCAAAACCATCCCCAGGCCTAGGCACTGCAAAAGATCACATAGACTTCAGGCAGTTATGATCATTATCTACTATAGTGGGGCTGACAACAAATTAACTAGGATTTGTAATTGATTCAGATTTCCTACTAATGGCCTAGGCCCATGTCTACCATGCTCCTTCTCCTTAATTTCTGTGGCCTTTGATGCCAGAAGTAGGAACCACTCGACAAACACACCCACAGACATGCCAAATTTCTCCCCGTGAGGAAGAAACCTGCCAGACCTACATTCCATCCTAAAACTGAATCTGCAAGCAGATCAGGGAATTAACCATGGGACAACTTAACCTCATCACTCCAACCAGCAGATCACCTCAGACACCATGTAGCTAAGTACCTCCCAGTCAGTAGAACTACTAACCCAGTGACAAAGAACCTTTCTTCTGCCTTTGGTGGAGGACATGGGACGCCGAGTTTAGGTGTGTTTGTTTCTGCAGCACTGGGACAATAGGCCAAAGCCCAGATTTTTGTTTTGAAGGATCTTGCAGGAGTGTCCCCCAAGCCAACCTGTGCTCTGAAAACTGCTGAAATCAGAAAAAGACAGATGAATCAGGCATTTAGTGCAAAGCTTTCACACCCTGGGGATGGTGGTAGAGGCATGGGTGACAGCTCAAAATTCCTGTGTAGCTGAGGAGCGAAGGGGATGTTTTCTCTGGCTGCATCTGGGGCACACAAAAGGCTATGTTAGCTCAGAAACAACTCCGAGCAGCAGTTTCCCTGTTGGGCACCTATCTGTCAGGTTTGCAGCGGAGAGCAGAGGTCATGGGTAGCATTTCTGCTGAAGCTCTGTGTGGCAGTCAATTCTCCTCCTCTGTTTAATTCTCCTTGCATGAGATCTGTGTGGCGAGGGATGACTTTCAGCCGTAAAGATTACTAGACAGCTCCCTACTTTTACACCATCAGAGAGAGAAACAGCCTCCTGAAATGCTATTACAGGATGCTGCAATCTCTCGGCACGCATGTTCTGATATCCTCACACCTGCTAAAACAATGGCAGCCATTCCCTTTTAGGTTGCTTCAAAATTTGGCTTGTGGTGTGTGGTAAATAACAGTGCACAGCACTATCATTAAAAAACTGTTACAGATATAACTGGGCTTCCACTTGCTTGTGTCAATGCAGAAACTATATTTCCTATTTATTTGTTCCGTTTGTTTATTTTACTGGACCACCCCATGAACCTAGGAGAAACACGCTAGAAAAAAAAATTATAGCAACGCCAACTATTCTGGGAGATACACGAGCCCCTCCATGTTTATCAGGTTGAGGGCACTGTATTTTGATGTCAATAAGCAATTTTTCCAGCCCGGTCTCCTGCCCGACCCTTTTAATCCATCAATATATTATTAGAGATAAAGTTGGTGGAAGCCTGCTGCAGTTAGAAGATAAATGACATCTCTGAAGTCAGGCATTAAAGACTAGATTAAGGCCTTGTGACACCGTTTTCAGTGCTCATCTGTGCACTTCTGTTCAACCTATCACACTGAGTGACAAGAAAGAAAAATAATGAACTGGGCCAAGGAAAGAAGAAGGGAAAAAAAAGGCAGAAAGAGAGAGAGATTTTTTTCCCCCCTAACACACAAACTACATCAGTTCACACTCAGGATTAGACTGCATTTAAAAAAAGGGGAAGGGGGGAGGATGGAACTGGATGGTACTATACAGATTAAAATAGGAGAAAGGGGGAGCCAAATGAGGAATTGCAGTTTGGTTTTGTCCTGGATTTATTTTATTTTATTTTACTTTACTTTATTATATTTTTTTCATTTCATTTCATTTCATTTCATTTCATTTCATTTCATTATTTCATTTTATTTTTCCCTTGCAGGAGTGACCTAGTTGAGTTTGCAGGATCCTAACAGTTTTTGTCTGGAGCTAAAGCAAATCCCATTTAGGACCAAGGAAATACATCCTTTTGAGAGACTAAGTTAAAACGTCTGCAGATGGAGGCGTCTCTTTCCTCACTCCCATGACCATCCTTTGTCTTGGTGCAGTCATTACTTGAGTCAGTTGTTAATGCTGATTTTAAAGAGACCCCTGACAGTGCAACTACAGGGTTTTACCTTCACCTCCAACAAAAAATGCTAGGCATGTGCACACCCTTGTGTGCTCATATGTGTGTTTGTGTGTGTGTGTGTGTGTGTGTGTGTGCGCGTTCCCTTTTATCTCACCCTCCCATTTTCACAGTACTGTGCTGGAACTTTACAACTGCCCTTTCATCAGTGTGTCGAGCCCTTGAGACTAATATTATGAATGCATCTTTAGGGACCACCGATATGATGATGCTGAAGACAGGTATGATTTTTCTGTGGGATGACCCTTTCCCCTTGCCCTCCCCTTTGAAAATCTGGGCTCCTTCCAGCTGCCTTGGCATTTGAACACTGCCCGGTTTCCGCTGCCGGCGCCTTGGCTGAGCACTGCTCCCCAGGGTGCCCCTCAGTGTTGGCATCAGCTGCTCCCTGCCACCACCCGGCAGTGGGGAGCTCTTTGCCTCATCCCTGTGTGACAAGAGGTGACAAGACAACCCAGGCATCGTCCTCTTTGCATGGGGCAGTGGGGCTGTGCAATCCCCCTATGCTCCGCTGCTATGCCGTTGGTAAGCAGCCTTCCCCGCTCTGGCATCACCCTGGTCTCGCTACCCAAATCCAAGGTGGTTCCAGGCTCAGCAACAGTTTGACCATGACATGTGGGCTCCTGGGTTCACATGAAAAAGGCTGTTGCTCCCTTTATTCCTGTGAGGCACCTGAAGGGCTGGCACTCAGTAGAAAGCTGGGTCTTCCTCGTTGCTAGCACATCATGAGGAGAGTGCTGTCCGCGGCCACAAGACCTATCCCCAGTGACCCTCATCACCTTCCATGGGTAAGAGATGAAAAACCATCCACCCATATCCGCCCACTTCTGACTGCAGAGCCTCAGGGCGGCTGTATTTCAACGCCCTGGCTTTTGCCAGAGATATGTTCACCTACTCATACATGGAGATGCCCCACTGGGCTTCACCTCATCAATGGTGACACCTTACCCCGAGACAGAGAGAGCAGGAGCAGCAAGTGCACACCCACTGGGCAGGCTGGGAGCAGTTGTTCAGCTATCTGGCATTCCCATCTGTGCGCACAGACGGCACTGGTTTCTTGTGACAGAGACTGCCATGGAAGTAGTGGCTGGTCATTAAGGTATGAGGATAGGTTCTGGCCTCTTTTGGTGTAACATCTAGAGAAAATAGGACAAAGCTGATGTCAGAGTCAAGGAGGGAGAGCAGCACACCTGAGAGCACACCTCTCCCTGGACTTCAAGGAGTCAGGGAAGCCAGAGAGGGCTATGCCCTCCTGCCAGCGAGGAGTGCAGTCACGTGGGGGGCTGGACCAGGGACCTTCTGAAGGCTTCTTCACCCAGACCCGCTCATATACACTACCCTTTGCCTCTTCCATTTTGAGCCCAGGGACAATGCCAGCCTTTGGGCAGAAGAGGCTGCTTTGAAGGAGAAACATACGTGAGATGTGTTGTGCCTCCTCCTCTGGAGGAACACAGACACTGCCGAGCAGCAGGCCTTTCTTTTGAAGGAACAGCATGAGGATTTCTGGAAGGGGAAAGGAGCCACTTCTTCTACCAAGCAGCTGTGTCCCCTGTTCCTCTAACACGGACCCAGCTTGCTATGCCCTCCCTGCGGTGGGCCAAAGCAATGCAGGGTTAGGGGCTGCACACAGACTACTTTCCTCCAGGCTTTTTTTTCTCATCCAGATCTGCCCACCCAGAGCTACAGTCTCCCCAGCTCACAGGGACCTCTCTTCCATCCTTGTCAGGAGAAACACCCTTCCCACAGGTCAGAAGGGAGGGACAGATGCCTTGTCAAAGGGCCTCATCCTGCCATTCAGGACAATTGCCCACAGCAAGCAATCTGGTGTGAGACCCTCCATCACGGCAGAGCAGAGAGAGAGTAACGAGCCTGTGCAGAATCTAGCCTGGGATCTGACGTGCCTCACTGGGGGCTCCATTCTGTGCAGTATGTACATTGCTGCCGTCTTCTCCTTTTGAAGATATTTTTTAATGTCTTAAAAAAAAAAAAAAAGATTACTCCTGTTACAATCATTCAGCAAAGGGTTTCTGCGCCTGTAGAAAATATTAATAGACTATTATGAGGTCCTACAACTAATTTTTCCACACATATCATCTGTCTTTGCATGGTTATTAAACTCCAACAATATTTCATGCAATGCTTTCCTGCTAAATTAATTTGGTTTCTTCTTCTCCTGCTTCTTTTTTTTTTTTCCTCCTTCCACAACCTTTAAAATTAAATTGAATCTTCATAATTATGGCTTTTTTGTTGTTCCTCATATCTTTTTCTTTTCAATTTTCCTATCAAAGTGGCTATACAGTTTAATAAAGATGTAAAGAAACAGAAATGAAAGTGTAAGGGACAGGAAGGGCTGTGTTGGGATCAGAGACAGGGAGCTCTGGGATAGCTGGGAAATTCTGGAAAGGATGGCATGGAGGTGAGAGGAGAGCTGAACAGCACTGTTCCGGGTTGGTTCCAGCCCCAACTGAAAATGATGTGGAAAGCCATTGCTTTAAATCACTCTTAACCTGACAGCTTGGAGAAAGTGACTTCACAACAGGACTCACCCTGATTTATCCATGGGCATGGACTTTCGGTGTTGGTCTGGTGTGGCTTGGGGAGGCAGGGCTTGACAGCAGGGCTTATTGCCATCTGCCCTGCGCTAGCTGAGCCGGTAAAAGGGGGCACCCTTCAGGCAATGTCCTTGTGTAAGGGAATGCCCCCCGTACACTCAGAGCCACCCTGCAGGACTCCCAGGTGCAGGACTCTGGAGGCTTTTCCAGGGTTACCTTGCCCGTAAGCTCCCCTCTCTCTGCTCTCATTCTCCTGTCACTACCTCCCCAAAAATCTGGAGACATCCCTGGAAAGGAGATCACAGTTGGGGAAACAGGTGCTTTATTTGAACTGAGAAAGACTGGGACAATAGAGAAAGTAGCAGCTGTTCAACTTAGAAATCAAATTAACTTGCATAGAACAGGATTTTTATGATTTCCTGGAGGTGATATTAGCTAATTCCCTCTGGGAGCTTGCCCTACAGATGGATACCCAGGACTGAGAACATTTTGGCCTCCTGCGCTTTCCCATGCTTCATTCAGAGCTTTGTGATTTGTATTGCCCCAAACATACAACCCTCTTGTCAGTCCACAGATTTGTGGTCGCGATCTGCCCCTGAGGATCAGCACTCAGGGCCCTGAACTGGCAGTGGTATGAGCTGGGCACCCAAGGGCAGGTCAATGCCCAAAAGCAGCATCCTTCTTCACAAGCCCATTCCTTTTGCAAAGAGAGGTTGTCCTCTTGAATTCTCAGAGTGATGGCATAGGGAAAATGGGAACACAAAATAAAAAAGTGCATTCCTATTTTCCATGTGTTTAGTGCTCAATAGTTTCTCTTGGAGATTGGGTCTACATGTGACCAGGACCTCACTGTGTGCCCTCTAGCACATGCTGCTGCTTAGGTGGCCAAGTCATTCTGTACCAGGCCAAGTGTGAAAACAAGCAGAAATTCATGAAGGTCTGATCTGTTCAGGACTGGGGAGACTGCCATGTCAATCACATCTCAGCCTCCAAGCCAGGCTGCCTTATGAGACAGATCAGTAAGGTCTTCCCCTGCTGGGCCCAGTTGCTGTGACCATGACCCCAGAAGAAAAAGTGGTGGTCAGGCTAAGCAGAAATCAGCAATAGGACACCCTACTCAATAAAAACAAGCTGCTTAATTATGGGGTCATGGCTGGGCTTGGTGGAAACTGGTCAATGGAGCTGAATGCCCTGCTGGGACAAAGGAGTTTGCCCTCAGAATGGTCCCAGATGATGCTTACATCATGACCGCATTAGGCCTTCTTTGCTGAGTGTCCTACGTCCCTAACACTATTTTGCTGGGTTGGCATGTGCACTTACCAATAGGTGGCACCAATGGAACAGAAATGTGAAAGTGTATGCAAATTTTTCTGGAGAAGAGGGTGCTGGGAATTTTCTCATACATAGCTATAGACTTTTCTACAAACAAGGTATTGATCATATAGTGCTATCACAGTTGTAATACACTGGAATCTAAGAGGATCTTCAGGAAAATGTGACAATAGGAATCAACCAAAACTGCTTGTGATACCACTAAACCTCCTGATTTCAGATTCACAGGCACATAAGAGGGATAAATATTTTACATATCATATTTAATTATACGACCAGTTCTGATTCTTAATTCAGAGATTAGTTATTACTCAGGTATGGCTCACATGATCGTAGAAAAAACAGCTTTTCTTGAATGAAAGAAGTGATTCATTTTCAGAAGGAATCTCTATATTTTGCAGTGTCATCTCTTTGGATACTCAACAGAGATATCTTTGGTCCCATTTAGGAAGGGCTGAATCTCCTTCCCAACAAATTCAGATGGAAGAGTGGAAAGAGAGAAACCAAAATGTGAGGCCAGATTCTGTCCTCACTTGCACCGATTTTAGACCATTGTTGTTTTTCTACTTTGGAAAGAAGAGTGAAGCCAGCCTGGTATACAGAGGCAACCACGTTCCAGTCCTCTTCTGTGAACGGAGAACCTTTACAATTTTTTGAAATGTACGTGCAGAAAATGCAAGATTGCATGATAAAGTCACAAATGAATTATACTGGTCACTCCATGCCATTCCTTTGGCCATGGGCAGATCGTGATCCTGCCAAGATGATAACACACATTTTATACAGTTCAAAAACAGTAACTTTGTCTCCCAGTATTTTAAAGATGATGAACATTATCCTTCATATCCCTTTGCTCATCAGCCATGTGTTTATGTACCAAGCATCTGGCTACATTATTATTTATATTACAGGAGACTGAACCAAAAAAACCCTCAACAACCTCCAAGGAAATCAAACACATTTGGGCCAAACCAAAGCAAAATGCTAATTTTTCCCATATGAACCACTGCCACAACAAAATATTTACTGTTTGTGATTATGCAGGCTTCTCATACTAAGGTTTTACTGTGAGATTTATGGGTATGTTTGCATTTATAATATGTCAAAAGTTCCCCTAATCATGACAATAGTCAGTTAAGGAATAATTTAGTAGTGGAACATGTAGAACTGGAAAACTAAGAGCTTTGATGCATGAGTTCAAGCCTTGTAACACAGTGCCAAAAAGAATCATTTGATTTTTCCTTGTATTGCCCATTGCTGCGTTCAATGTCTGTGCTGCTTGTTCCCGTGGAGATGGGATGGCAGCATGGTTTTAGTTTAATCCAGTGCTGTTATAAATTGTGTCAAAAATTCTCTTACAGGTGATCCCTGAAAGTCCATAGTTTATGGCTGTGAAGGAAGAGAAAATACCATCGTTTCAGGCATGGTCCAGGTGTCCTACTGGAGCTAGTTTCTCTATTAGCATGGAGGTGGTAGAGAAGGCAGCCAAGACCTCGTGGTCAGACAAGCCAGCATTTGGACAGCACTCGGTCCTGGACCAGTCAAAAGTCACACAACGTCAATGTTCTTGTAGTTTTTCTCTCTCCTAATTGCAGACCACAGCCAACTTCCTTTATTTCTCTTTCCCTTGACATCTCAATTGCATCCAACAATGCATAGAAAATGAGGTGCATCGGTGGTGCAATCCTTGACTCTGGTGCTTTGTATTTCTGGGAAATCTCATTCCCCTCTGGTGACTTTCAGGGTTTTCCCCCACATTTTAGCCTGAGCTAGAAAGACTTTTCTGAAGGAAACCCTCAGAATTCAACCTGTGTTCAGAAACACCTTCCTTTGGGACATGTGGGTTCTGGCTGCACTTCTGCTCATGCTCTCCCCTTCCTGGAGCTCCCGGGAAGTGCTGTACTTCCCTCTCACGAACACCGATTCCATTCTGCTCACAGCACGCAGGTGCTTCTCCAGAATTGGTAGGCATTTTGTTACAGAGAACCCTCTGATTAAAATGCCATCAGGAAAACAAACCACATAATCAAGTTCTGCAAAATCCAGTCCATCACGGACTAAAAAATAAGAGGCTCTCTTGAAACATAATACAGTATCCTGAGAACTAGTGTGTTTGGGGGAGCGGGGGGGGGGGAGGGGGGAGAGTGGACATGGGGTTGGACACAAGTATTTGCAATCAGGTACTCATCAGGCTTCTGATCTAGCTCCATTTTCTGTTCAGCATTTAACAAATCAAGGAAGAAATGCCCCTTGCCTGGGGTCACAGATAAATCTTCTACCCTGGACAAAGGGTAGATCTCCTTGTCAGCGGACTGATTTATTGTGACCTTATAGTCAGACTCTCTAATTTCTGCGTGTGGCTATAGGTGCCGCCAGTGATTTGTTTCCTCTTTGGACACTCTGACTGCTCGGTAACCAGGACCATCGTGGGCTTGCTGCTACCTCTCTGGGCTGAGCTTTGGGCAGCTGTAACTCTGCCTCAGTGAGATACTCTGCAGGTTGTGTCGCTTCAGTGCTAAATGGACTTTCAGTGCTTGACAGCTGGGGCCCTGAGCTGGATGCTCTTCTTTGCCTTCTCTAAGGCCATAGCAGGCTTGAGGAGAGTGGGGAGGGTCTTGCACAGGTTCAGGTGGAAGACACAGACCAAACTGAGAGCTATGAAGGCTTAAAGAGCGCTGCACTCTGGTCCCCCTCCCATTGCACCCTCTTACTGCTGTTTTTTCAAGGCTCATCTTCAGGAGGAGCAGGTGTATCTTCACTTGCAAACAGTGAGGTAGGAAAAACCCACCCTGTCATTCATAACAGCTGGCAGGTATCGTTGTAGGTGAAATTTCATTTCCCACTTCACTTCGGCTTCAGTCTCCATCCACTGGTCCCGGCTGCCCTCCCTTTCAGAGGGTGAGGGGCCTTTCAGCCCTGGCCTGTTCTCCACTGGGAAGGTGCCCAAAATCCCTACAGAGCTGACCTCTTGCTTTTCTTTCTAATACACTAAAGAGGCTATGTCATGCGAGCATCTCACCATAAGCTATGGTCTCCCAGCTCTGGAGTCACCTAGATGCCTCTTTCCTGCTCCCTCTCCAGGTGCACAATGTCCTTTGTGAAGCCCAGAACTGGACAGTTGTCCCGTCAACTGCACCACGGCCCAACACAAAGATAAATCACCTCCTTGAACATCAGTCTTCATGTACACCCCCATGCTCTCCACTAGTAGTACTTTTATCTAGTTCTAGGCCATTCAGAGCAAATCCAAAGAGGGGTACCAGGTCTTAGGAGGCAAATTTTGCAAGGAGACTTTCTCCTTGCACACACTGGGCATCTAAAAAGGTTCAGGCAATCAACTTTGGAGGCATGCTTCCTTCTCAGTTAAGCATGATGAGAAAATTGGAGGGCATGCAAACAGGGAAAAGTGGTAGGAGTTTCCATTGCTACCACTAAAAGTCTGCAGTATCTTAAACTGGCACAGCTTTCCTGTAACATACACAAATTGCCTAGCACCTAAGCTACCTAAAATGTATTTCAGAGAGCTTGGCACAGCACAGCCCTAATTGCTGTTGAAACTCCTATGTTGAGGGATTGTGACAATTTATTACATTGTATTAATTTTTTAAAAAGAAAACCCACAGGGAATGATATTTATCTATATTTTATGCAGCACTTTTAAAACAGGTCCTGGCAATGCAAATTCATGTTTCATACAAAACTCTTCTGCAGGCTGTTGCTTTGTGCAGAAACCTCCAAGTCCAGCACTACCCACTCTTTTTATTCTTTACAAACCTACAAAGGGATAATAAAACAGCTAAGAGACAAGAGAAGTAAAATTTCATACCCTGAGGGGGAAAATGGCATATACAGCCCTGAGGCTGTAGCTGAGGCCAAAATATGTATAGAGAGACTTGGGAACTATTTTCTTTCCTAGTGCAATAATTTACTGCTATTGCCCTCAGAACCAGTCAATATTTGTATAATATATATATAAAAATAACCTTAGATAGATGGATAAAAACCAAGTAAAATTCACCTCAGAAAGCCTTTTATTCCAACTGGAAAATTGCCCTGCAAATGTACTCAACACAATACCCACTACTTCACTCGAAAGTGACAGTTGCAGCTGTTAACGTAGCTACATTATCTCATCTTTGGAGACAAATTTCAGGCTATATTTCACTGTAGCCTGGTAATGTATATATGCCCTAAAGACCGCTCTAGCTAGATCTGTCTTGCTGTATAGATTTCAGATATGGCTGTATACTTCCCAGGTTTTTTCCCTTCCCCCTTGTTAGTTAGGGAGTGCAGGAGGTTAATAAAACCTCACGGTGTTTCCAAAATCGTGCCAATTTGGGGCAGAGGGGCAAGCATCAGAAGGGAAAGGAGCCTGTCAGCATCTTCCTCTGCAGGCACAATTCCCGGGGACGGACAAGGGAGGGGGGCTGCTCCGTGACGCCTGGCAGCGGTTCTCCGTAGCACTCGCGTGCGCTCCGTCGTACGGCCAGCACTGTGGGCGTAAAGGCGAGGGAGAAAACATCAGGGCTCTGGTCGTGCCCCCCTGGGGCCCCCCTGCCCCGTGCTGCCCCGTGGAGGCACTCTGCCCCTCCGCCGAGTGCTGCGGCTGCCTGCTCCAGCTTGCCCACGATCCCAGGTGGGATTTTCAGAGCTGTTCCTCGTTGCTAACCCTTTGCAAATCAGAGCTGAGGGCTGTAATTAGGAATTCTGGGACTATGTCAGGAAAGAAAATATGTAAGTAAGAAAAAATATCTTCTATTAGGATTTTAAATAGTCTCTTGAGTCTCTCTATTATTTGAGACACTTAAGATCACTTGACAAAGCCCTGGAGAATATACAGAAGGCTAGACAGGGACCTTTGATGGATGTTTTAAACTCTCTAATGCTTCTTTTCCATCTCTATCCACTAAAAAAATGACTAATTGGTTGCTGTTCTTCATTACTATGATTATAACAGTGTCCCGAAAGAGCCTGACACTCCCGCATGCTAGATGCTGTCTATTCATCCCCAGCTGAGCGTGGGTTGCTGCTTTTAGCCATTAATTTTCAAGGCAAGCATCTGTGCCACACGCTGCAGTGTCTGTATAACATCTTCTCTGAGAAGACCTGATGTTTCTGTACGCACTTGCACCATGCTGAGTAATGCCGAACTGCTCTGCAGGGAGCCAGAGGGGGGTTCCTTGAGAGCAGTCTGTGGCTGGCCTCGCTTCCCAGCTTCGAGGCAATTGCCTTGAAGGAGTCACGCTAGCTTTCCGTGCTTCAGCTGGGGCAATAACTCCCTCCCGTGGAACCGGGCTAGCATGGAAAATAAAGGCTGGTTGGCTTCGGCCAGGAATTTACTCCTTCATGCATACGTGGAATTTGGCCGCCAAACATTTCTCATGTAGCTGGAGGTTTTGGGAATGGCTGTAGTGGAAAGAAGTCTTTCTTACTAGAGGAAAGTGTGCTGTCTTAGCAAGTTTGCAGCCAGTGGCTAGAGCCCGGGACTTCCAGCACAGATTCATAGTGCCAGAAGAGTCCATCACGTGGAGATAGAGAAAACCAGTGAAAGTTGAGGAGCTGCAAAACCTGTGGAAGAGCCCAGGGCAGCTCCCGTGCCCTTTTCAGAGGCCGTGGGAATGAATCAGGCAAGCACAGTGAGGAAGACCAAAGCTGGTGAGCACTTGTACTCATGCACCTTCCTTTCAGTGACTCAATTAGGGAAAAGTTTATGCAGAGCTCTGAATACAGTTAAGAAAAATGAAGCATACATTTTTATCTGGCTAATTTTCTTTCCCGGAATTAGTTGTTTGAATGGAGAAACCTGCTGGAACAGGAAGTGAGAAAAGCCTTGGACGGAATGGCTGCGCCTCCCAAGCCCTGAAATTTAAGATCTTTATAAATGATCTGTTAAAACTATAGTGACGATAAGCTTATGAATCATGATCTATATTAATCAGGGCTGCTGATACGGAAAGATTAATTGAAACGTGCAGTTCTACACAAATGATAAAGTGGTAACAATTTAATATCAGACAAGGAGAGTAAAGAAATTACACTCCAAGCTTCATGCATCATTACTATGGATATTAATATTTTACACAGCGCAACAGCATCGGGAATCATAATGAAAATCCATAACTAGTGCACAGACATGATTAAATACAACAGTCTTTAGGTGCTGTTTGGTGACGGGGGCTTAGCCATATTTCACTCCTGCTGCCGGTGATTCGAGTGATAGAGTCTAGACGTGGGTGATTAAAAAGTGTTCCTCCTAAAGGCTGTTAACCTTTTACTACTGAAATGAATTTCTTTGATTTTTAAATTATGCCGCTCACTCTGTTTTTTTTTCCAGATCAAAACCTTGTCCAGAATATCGATAGAGCGGATTCCCCAGGCAGTTGACAAAGCAGAAGTAAAGCACCATGAAGCAGACACTGTGGGGTATTTAAGGGTGGGAAGGAGAAAGAGTGGGGAGAAAACAGGTTAAAAAAACAGGTTTTCAGTGCTCGTCATTATGGTGGTGCATATATTAGATGTAATACCTGGTGCTGTGGTAGGCCATAAAGGTTTTATCCGCAGGAGTGTGGAATGGGCGCATTACTCACAAGTGGCAACAGCGCGAGTGAGTTATGCACCTCATTCCAAACTGGCACCAATAAAAACTTTATGCTGCACCACGTCATGACGTCTTTTCTCTATGCTGGATTCATCAGCTCTAATGGCGGCTGGATTAGGCCTGGAACGAAATGCAGCGTGCAGGGAAAAATGAGCCCTGACTCAGCATTGCAAAAACCTGCTCTTACTTGAGAAAACACTTAGGCTCCTCTTTAAATCCCGCAAGCTCAGAGTTTGAAAAAAAGACATCTTTGCTATCTGGTCGTTCTGGAGGCATGAAAAGGGTTAAAGCTGGCTTATATGTAATTTCAGGTGCTAAAAACGTGGCAGATTTTAAGTCTAGTAACTCATGGTCTTGCCAGCTTGGACTACACTGGTGGCTGTTAGAGGTGTCCCACCCAAAGTGACCTCTCCCTACTGGAAAGGCTCTGCAAAGGTGTGTGAGGCTAACCTGAAACCCACGACAGATCCAGTTTAAGTTCTGCCATTTCCATGATGTTGGCAGGAGTGACTGACTTTGATTTCTCATAAGTAGAAAAAACAGAGTGACCAGCCACCAGCAATCACAGCCTGGGTAATAATGCACGTGCCGATGAACATTTAAGATCTGTTAAGTCAAAACACTTCCATATGTTCTGTAGAACTGAAATGTTTCATGTTTCCTAGAGGTGTTGTTTGGAGTACCTCCACCCTCAGGTGCTTGTGTCTGAGCCCAGAGGTCAGATGTCTCAGAAGTGGGACCTTGTTGGCCCATTTCTCAGAGCCCCACAGCTGGCTGTGAGAGACTCTGTGTTAAAAGAAAAAAAGAAAAGATTTTTCTAGCTTTCATATCTGGAGAAAAATCCATCCATCTCTCTCCAGCTGTGGGATAGACATCTGTGGGCACAGTGCTACCTGTGCCTTGTTTTTTGAGAAACAGTCCCAAAGCAGCTTTTTGTCAGAAAGCCAGAATGAAGTTAGCCTTTCCCAGACAGTGGAAACCATTCTTATCAGTAAAGCAAAGCAGATGTGAGTACGGTCAGAATTTGGACACTGTGGTTTGTGCTTTAATTTTCATGGCCAACACCACATTTACTCTGAAGGATGGCCAACTTCTGGAACCAAGGAAGACTGTAATGTATGAATGATACGGGTTTTGCAGCTAGAAACATGGATCTGTGGTTTCTGCTGTCGGCTGTCATATCTTGAATGAAATGTGGAGAAACTTGGGATGTAGGAAGATGTTCATTGGCCAGGGTTTCGGATGTTAACTCTGGTGTGTTGCCACAGTTGGAAGGATAAAGTTCAACTGTGCTGTAGACAGTGACCAAGACGTGGACTCAATATCTGCAGTAACTGTGAAGGGCAGATCACATCGTAAGACCCATAAATAATGTGGGTACACTGATCTTCCCTGAGCAGAAGAATACTGAAAGGACAACAGGAGATGCTTTGCTTTATGGGGGAGAGGGAAAGGTGGTCAGATACCAAGGTGATGAGCACACTGTATGAACCAGGCTAAGGGACATGCAGTAACAAAGACATGGCAATGGGAGGGGCAGAGTAGGGGGAGATAACAAAGCTTTGGTGCTTTCCTTGTCATCTGAACTGGGCATCCTTTGGATACATCTTACCTCCCCCCCTCCCTCCACTCCCTCCAGAGATTTGAAAGCACAAGGCTGAGAGAGAGCAGCTAATAATCAATGACATTAATTAATAGATGAATGGCAGAGAGGCATGAATATTATCCCATAAATGAAAAGCAAATCCCAGCCAAGGGAAAATGGCAAAACTGTAGCAATTTCTACTCTGTTACCCTTGAGATTTGGCTCCAGATTCAAAGGCTAGGCAGGCGGAGAGGGAGGTTGGGAGGAGGCGGGCAGGAGGGGGAGTTGGCTTATATTCTGCTGTGACCCAATTCCATACAAAGCATCCTGTAACAAAACACGTCTCTATCTACAAAGTACAAGTAATCTTTGTTTTCAGTACAATACTTATCTGCATTTAGACCGACGATGGCAATGCTTGGCTTATTTTCATGGATCCAGTTACCCTTTTCATCCCTGTGAGCATGTGTAAGTGTGTGTGTGCATGCTTCTCTGTGTCTCCTCCTCTCCATCCTCCTTACTGTCTGCTGTGCCTGTGCCAACAGAGCAGTAGGTGCAGGGTGCTATTAGCCATCGGCAGAAATGGAAATACTGAAGGTCAGTATCACTTGAGGACTTTCAGGCTATCCAGATTATTTGGTGTCTTAGGATAGGGTGAGCTAATCATTAGGGCATCTAACAACATCCAGAGGAGCCCCCTGGGGGCGAACAGAGAAAGGGAAATATTTGTGTTTTAGCACACAGGGCACCAGCCTGGGACTAGGGAGACACTTGTGCTGACAGAGCTGCTGCAAATCTGCTGTCTGATTCTCTGCATCACCTCCAGACCTTTACACAGCTGCCGCTGCCAGTAATTTTAGGCAGAGACGAGCTCCTGCTATTTGTCTGGACAGCAGCTCCCAACATGTCAGCCTCATCTCAGTAGGGCCAACTTCAGACACTACTGTAATGCAAAGACAATACCAAATGGTGTCTAAGAGATCAGTGTCCAAGACCCCAGCAACAGAGAGTCACAGAGGAGTAGCCTGACACTAAGTCTGGCTAGGTCATGAGTTGGCTTCTCTGGCTGTGCCAAATATCATCACCCACTCCAATCATAGCTTCCCTGTGTTTTCCCTCATGGAGCAGGCAATAGATGGAGGGTAAAATTACTGTCCTTTCACTAATGCGTGGATGTGCATGATGCCTCAAGGCAGAAGAAAAGTAACTCCACTTCCTTTTCCTATCTCCAGATGAACTAACAAAGTCCAGCTGGCAGAAAAGACCTACTACGATAAGTGGTTTCAGGAACACATCTTAAAATGAGAATCAAAAGCAGCTCAATCCACTCAGGCTGTGGAAGAGAAAGCTCAGAAGAGGTCAAGTCACATGTGACAAAGACCTACAGAGGAAAAAGGTATCAGGCATGGTAAGTTCCTTTTAGCAGAACAGAGAAAGGCCAAATACAATCCTACTGCTTGGAGGCAAAATCAAAAAAAAATCGATCTGGAGAGTGGATGCAAATTCTGTGCAGTGAGTTTAAGAGAAGAGATTCTCTCTTCTCCTCTTCATGTCACAAAAGTAATGTCCTGTCTAGAAGATACACTGAAATCCAACAAGTCCCTGGGCTAACAGCCTTCATGTACATTGCAAGGATGAGTCATTTCTTCCCAAAGGACTAAGGACTGGGAAATTTTCTGGTCTTTGTAGTGCCACAGAGTGAGATTGGCTAAATATAAAGCCCCTTCAAAGCTTTAAAAATCTATGAATCATGGAGAGCATATGCATAAGTGTGCACACACAGGCAAACCCGAGGCTTTCAGTGCTTGTAGAACAGGATTCCAAATCAGTGGGACCTGAGGAGGTCTGGTGGAAAAGTCACAGCATACTGGGGCATCAGCTCAGATGATCTGAGGACTTCAGAAGTACCTGGATGGACATTTGAGGGCCAGCCCAGGTCTGTGATTTTGTCTTCCCTCTCTTCTTTAAATCTTGGACTATTTCATGGAGTATTTCTTTGTTTTTAAACCTTATCCTCTACTTACTTGCTTTAATAGTTTCTGTGTTCAGCTGCTACTGAAATCCAGTTTTGTTTTTTACATTTAATCCTTGCTTTTCAACTGAATGCAGCCCTAGAGAATACCTATATTTTAAATAAAAATAAGAATAAATACGAAATGTAATACATGTAATTCCACAGTAATCATGTGTTTTACAGACTGTTGACAAATTTGCTCAGTTGGAAGTAAATATACTCAACTCCCTCCGTCCCTGCAGTCAATGGCCTCTGTTTATTTGGTAATCAGTACAACCTCCTCCCTAGAGAGCTACCTGAATTGGTGCTGATAGGCAGATGACTTGGTTGTTCTAGTTTTTCCACATGCCTATATATTTCAGCCTGGTGATTCTTCACTCCTGGTAATCCCTTGAATTGTCTGCCAGCTTTTGAGAAGGATCTCTAAGCTATTTTTGTCCCACTGTGGAAATAACAGTTTTTCAACCTCTGCTCATGTCTGGACAGACATGGAAGTGGTGGATGGAGTTAAGGTTGAATATCTCTTTCAGCTTAAAGCTCTCCTCTACAAAGGAATCTGTTTACAAGAAATATACTGATATTTTCAGGGTGTTATAACAGTTCATGGTGGGGTTTGTGGTCAGATTTTGGGGTCATCTAACAAATTCTTGAGACCTCATCCTGGAAAAGTCAACTGCTCATATTCATGCTGGATCTTTTTTTATTATTATTTTTCGTGTACAAACCCCATACACAAACTACGGATTTTATCTGCTTCAAAACTCAGACAGAACATGGAGATCCTTGGGGGGAAAAAATGTAGGAAGTGGGTAAGGCTTACAGCTACAAGCCTGGGTCTTTACATTGTTAGCGCATGTTGAAAGGGTGAAACCTGCCTGTTTAGTAAGTTCTGAAGGCTTTGTGAGTGGTCTGCTCCTGGCAGTGCTGTCACTGAGCTGCAGTTACACATCCAAGAGCCTGACCTTGACGGTGGCTGGCTTCAGAGATGGTGGGCTGAATTTAGCCAGAGCTCTTTTAGGCACTTCTACTCCGCTACCAACATCTCTGGTATCAGGGTGATCTTTCAAATATTCTGAAATGAATATGCAGACTCTCTTATAGCTTCAGAAGTAACATCAAGGAAATGTTTGTATTCATTGAATAAAGGAAGAGAAAAAGCATTCAAGGTCTTTTGAGAATGATTAGTGGTTGATAAAAACTTTTATGTTATATATATTTTTGGTGGAAGATTGCAGAAACCAAAACTTTGAGGGAAAAGTACAGTTTAGAAAAATATTTCAGTCTGATTAAAAAAAAAAATTAAAGTACCCCCCTAGCCACTTCAGATTTTTTCTTTTTAAGTTAACTTTATTTAGCTCTTACTAATACAGTCCAATAACATGGTTAAAATGTTATCTTGAAATAATTCTCAGTCCAGCAAAACTGTCTCCTGCCTAGTTCAATCCGCAATTTTTTTTTTTCTCTTCATAGGTTCTTTGACCATTAGAAAAGAGTGCGACCAAAGGAAAGCAAGTTGCTTTGTTCCTCAGACACAGAGTGCTGTGGGAGAACCATGCCCATAGTGCCATGCTACACTTTTGCAACCTTAATGAACATTACAGTTAATTATACTTTTCCTTTTTGCTAAAACAAAAGATCTAAGAATGCTGCTTTTTATCATGAGTATATGCATTTTTCATTTTACAACATGGTCTGCAAAAAGAAATAATTTCTGGCAGGAGACAGGTAGAGAGATCTGAGGAACCATTCACGGGCAAATCCTCCAATCCAGGTGTCATATAAATAGTGTGCAAAAAGTTGACAACATATCCTTTACAATTCATCAAGTGACACACAATAGCAAAGTGAAACAGAACTGATTTGGGGAGGAAAAAAGTGAAGGAACTCATGAAAAACAGCCACAAAATGTAAAAGAATTAAACAGAAGAAAATTTCCATGTAAGTTGTCAAAGAAGGTGCATTTTTTTCTTTAAAATTTCAATTTTCATGTATTTTGACTTGTTTAGACAAAAACCAACTGGCAACACATTTCAGTCACTGTAACTGAGAGAGGATCCTGAGCCAAGGCTGTGAGGTGACCCAGGAGAGAAAGGCGAGCAAAGAGAAGGCCGGAGGAGTCCTCCCCGAACATGACCTTAAGCCCTGACCATCCCATGCTCAGCACAGGACAGGCAGGAAAGTGGTTGTAGGTCTAGAAAACGTGATCTTGCAGGAAAAGTTGAAAGAACTATGGCTGGCTCATCTGGAAAGGAAACGAGCAGGATGGGGAGAAGAGATCACTCCTCCTGCTCATTTCCTCTCTCGATAGTCTTCTACCAGCTAAAAGGTTGCTGAAAAGAGAAAGACAATAAATTGTTCTTTGTGTCTGCTGGGGAAAGGGAGAGAAGTAACAGCCCTAAATTGCAGCACAGAAGATTTAAGTTAGATGTTCGGAAAAACACTCTTGTGCTACGGATAGCGAAGCACTGGAATAAATTGCATGGGGAGGCTGTGGAGTCTCAATTATTGGAAGTTTTAAAAAGAGGTCAGATGAACATCCATCAGTGATGCCTTAGACCTCACTGATCCTGTACTGGGCAATGGGAATGGATTAGATGGCATCCTGTGTCCCTCCCAGCCCTCATCACTGCACTTTGGAAGTTTTTCAGGGCATCTGTTTTGACACAAGAGTGGAGCCTAGTCTGACAAAGCAGTGGCAGGACATGAGCGAGTGGCCAGAACTGGCTTCTCAGAGTCTCTGACAGAGGGGGAAATGCAAAATCTACTCATGTGGGGTGGAAGGCCACCAGACACGTAGTTCTGGGAAATGTCAGCGTCAAAGTAGCATACCCCAAAGCCCTGTGACCTCAGCTTTGCACCATGTTTTGTCACTAGTAACCTCAGGGCCTCCAGATAGGCAGTTGATCCCAGCACTGATCCTCCGGATGTGGGAGAAGCACCTTTCCACCCTTCCCTGCAGGACCATCCCTCCTCTGAGTGGCCATGGGGTATCACCCACACTTCTTTATGACTTGAAAAAAATTCACTTGAATAAAATTCACAGCCCATTGGCCACATCCTCAAGCATTCACTTGGAACATGCTTTCCCAGGAAGAGCCTGAGGAGGAGGGGAAATAATAAACCAGATCTCCAGACAACTGCTGTAGGATAGGTTCACTCGGCTGCCTTCAGAGAGTCCTTGGTCCTTATACGAACTGCTTCTTGACAAGCGAGTCTGGAAAAGAAACCGTAGCCTCCCCGACGCTGCTGCAGAGAGGTTTGGGAATTTCCACAGACCATGAATGCAGCCATCAGGACCTCTTACTCTTCTGCTGGGGAGATGACCTCCTATAGTGGCTACCTTTTGCCAGAGTAGGGTATGATGCAGGTGTTCATGAGTGCAGGAGAGGAACAGTCTGAGGACCAGAGCCCTCTCCCATCCATAGACCTTGTCCCCCCAAAAAAGAATGAGCCCCAGCACTCCTCCACTCTTCCTTTAGTGGTGGATTTCATCTCTGGTTTACTCTTCCTTAGCAAGTGGCTCAGACACACTTCAACAAAGGAACAGAAGGGCTGTGACTGTAATTCCTAAAAATTTAGGAGATATTCAGATATGGTGGCCAGCCACAGGAATTGGTAGAAAGACCTTTTTTTAGGCACACAAACAGGCACATAAAAATATTGAAAGGGACTAAGCTGTGATGTTGTTAGCATCTGCATGTGAGAGAGAAAGTGAATGAGCTCTATAAAAAGTTCTGTGCCACTTCTCCTCACCAAATCAGGGTTAACCTATTGGGATTTTCACAGAGCGCTGGAATGCTGGGAATAAACAGATCGGCCACTTTTCCAAGGGGACACAGAAAGAAAGAGAGAGGGAGGAAGGGGAAGGAGGGGCAGGAGAGAAAAAGAGAGAGAGAAAGAAAGAGAGAGAGAGTGCAGGGAGGAGGGGAAATGAAAGGATATTATTTTTTTTGTATCTGTCATTTCCCTGCTATCTCCCATATGACTTCTTAATCCATCAGAATGCTGGGAAGATAATGTTTTGGGCGAAATAACATGAGAGAGAGGATAGACTCCCAAGGACCAATATCTTTATTGCTCGGAGGATAAACGGATTATGTCAGCCATTTTCTGTTGCTGACAGCTTTTCTTATTAACCGATTTTATTTTTTAATCTTCCAGGGAAGAAATATGGTTTTATGTCACAATAAAACGCCGGTCACATCTAATTCTGCCCTCAAACAAACAGATTTCTGAAAGCCTTGCAGAGAAATTTGAAATAACTTTAAAGAGGGGGTTTTTGGATAAAGTCTTTATCCAGAGGCTTGTTCAACCGCAGTGTAAAAGGTTTAGAGAGAGTGAGAGAGGGAGTGAGAGAGGGAGAGGGAGAGGGAGAGGGAAAGAAAAGTCCCTCGCAGTTGTTTTTCCTGGTTGATCCCTATTAAAAGAAACTCTTCATTGTGGTGTACTCAAGGAAATACAGATCAGACGAAAGAGTCACATGAATGTTAACAAATATGGCTATTTGTGTGGCTTATGCGCTGCGCTGGGCTTAGAGATGTTGTGTGTGACACTCAGAGAATGAGGGAAGCAATCATTAGAATCCCAGCAACCTGCTTAGCTGCCTGCTTTCATACTCCCCCTTTTGATTTGACACTTTTTTCTTCAGTTTTGCTGGGATTACTGCGGAAGATGCTAATAAAGCATCATATACATTGTAAGCAGAGCGATAAGAAAGTCTGCTCTGATGAAACTTTGGAGTTTAAAGCAAGGCAGGCTTTTACTTGTTGCTAGTTTCCCAGTGCAGACCTAAAAATTAGGACGGTTTTGTTTGTTCTCTTTTTTCCTCCCAAAAAACTCTGATGATGGCTACTGCATATTTCATGTCCATCTCCTATGGCAATTTAGAGAAGTCTCCATTAAGCTGATCATATCCCAATCTCTCATGGACATTTCTCTTCACCAGACTGCACCGACTAAAGGAGGGGGAAGCCAAGCCTCATACCCAAATTTACTGCTATTCCCCAAAGAGAGGCTGATATTTTGCCTTTTTTTCTTTTCTTCTTTCAGAAATACACATTCACTCATCAGAAATACTGTGCTTCAAAATAGAGGTTATGGAAGAGGTTTATGTATACTGAGGAAATTTAATTAGATGTGCCCTTCTGGGGCACGCTGCTGTCCCTAAAGCTCGAGATGCCATCTCAGTGAATGGTCCACAAGGAATTAAACCTCAGGAACATTTCTTGGTGTTGTATTGTTATCAATTTTGATAGTTTTTTTGGCAAGCAGAAGCCCACGAGCTGTAAGTTCTGGCTGTGCTAGGCACTGTACAAATATGTTTTGGTAAGCTCTCCCCCTTCTAAAGAGCTGACAGTCTGAACAAAAAATGGAAGCATTAATGGCTTTTCTTTTACTAGTGACATGCTGAAGCACTGAAAAATAAATGCCCTACCCTCTCTAGGAAGGGCTTTCCCAGAGCTGGGGTGCCAGCGTGCTATAGCAGGAACATTACGCCTCGTGATGGGGTAGTAAGACCTCTGTGCACAAATGAGACAAGCCACCCTGGGAAAAGGGGAGTTTTGCAGATTTGCCACACACAGGTTTTCTGGCAACTGTCTGCTCTGTGCTGCCGTAGGACAGCTGCATCTCCGGCATCGTCACCCTTTATCTCATCTGCAAGGCCCTTCTTCCTCGCTGTCCAAAATATTGGGTGTTCAAAGCCAAGCCAGCAGCAAAGAGGAGCAACTGCTTTGTCCAAGACTGGCAAGCGCTGCAGAGCTCCTGTTGTCCTTTCCCCAAACCTGAAGGGCCGTGAAGATAAGGCCAGCCGCAGTGCAGACACGCTAGCTCAAAAGGCATGAAGCCAAAGCTGCCTGGTCTGGCCTATCACCCTCTAAATGCAGACATAATATCCCATTCTGTGACATATTCTCTGATTTGGATATATGAATAACCAGTTTAAGAATTATTAAAATACTCCTCTGTAACATATTAGACTGATGAGGAAAGCAAGACAAGGACATCTGTAAAATGCGGCCCTCCAGGCTCAGTCAGTCAAGGACTTGTATCATTCTGCGCTAGGCGCCACTAGCTGGTTCCCACTGATCCAGCTGTTGGGACATGACCCGAATGTCTGCCGCAGGAGCAGGTCAGCCCAGTCCTCCTGCAATTGAGGGAGAGATTAGTGCTACGAATGGCTCAGCCAGCTCAGGTGCCTTCTGGGGATGCCACGTTCCCCGCTGACTGCAGAGGGCTTTTCCTCCTCTCTGGGATTTTGGGCTGGCTTATCACTTAGAGCAGTTGAAGTTTAATCTGTCCCTTAAAAAAAATCTTTACCATTGTTCTTAACCTCCACAGTGTCCTGTGGCGGTGAGTTCCACAGGTTAAGAACTGACAGCGGAAGAATATTTTCATTTTTCAGGAGCAATGAGCTGAGATTTGCTTTCCAGATCCACCTCTCCTTTCATTGCCATTCGTTACTCTGAATTCGTTTGGCAGAGCTGTTCTTCTCTCTAAGGTGAGCCGTCCCAATCCCTCCATTCTCCCTTCTGATTAGAGGCATGAATAACATCTAATATTCTTATCACCCGGCTCCAAGCCCCCTAATGCTGCTGTAGTCTTTTCAAGACAAAACCCACTACTGCAAACATTACTGCAGAGAAAACTGCCTCTCTGACGTATATGAAGGCATTACCACATTCCCCAACCCACTCCTGGGCATCCAAAAGTCTTCTGTGCTTTTGCACTGCTGCTGCGCAGGCAGCAGAGCACAAAGCTGCTTCCAGTCTCACCAGAGTCTTTTACTTTCCTGAATTAAATTAAAACCTGGGGGTGGACAACTTCAGTGTCTGTTTCAAGTATGTATAATGAGAGCTGCTGGCAACCTGACTCGTAATAGCTCCCTGCTGGATGTTGACACAGGAGAAGGCTGGTCCAATGCCCAGTCCATATCTCCACCTCAGCTATAATACCTGTACGGCACATCCCATAATGTTGTCCATGCCACACAGTCTGCAAAGCACTGTCCTTCACGGCACCTCTCAGAAGATGAGATCATCCAAGTTTTCTAAAACAGAAAGTGAAACCAGCGTTCAGCCAGGGCCTTGGCAACTTGGTAGTGGATCTTCCTGGAGAGACAGTAGAGATGTGGACAGATGTGCATATGAGATCCTAAATTCTCGTGGCCCTAATGTGAGAATACTCAAGTACTACCTACTGAAACAGGTTTTGTCAACAGAAAGCCATTTCCTGTTACACAAGCAGTTTTTTATTAAGAGAAATTGGTTTTTGCTAAAGACAATCACCTTCCTCAAAAAAATGTTTTGTTTTCCCAACAGGAAACACTGGCAGGGCAAGCAAGGATGATTATGTGTTTGATCTCTCATTGCCTGGGGTCAAAAGAGAGGAGCAGAAAACTTGAGGGAAGAAGCATGGGAGGCTTTACATCAATGAACCAATCAAATATTTTATCTGGGAATTGTCTGCTGTTGTCTTTAAAACTTGAAATTTTCTCTGAACTGATCCTCATAATCAACTGTTAAGGCCAAGTCTCAGCTTCAAATGGATGTCTATTAGATAGAGATAGGATGATATCTTTAATATTTTAAATGCATTAAATGATACCTGAAGCGTTGCCTCCAGAAACAAAGCTATGACCATTTTGATGAATTATGAGGAAACAAACTAATCTTTCTTGTCATTTTCTCTTCCTACAGGCAGCTCGCTGAGCTGACCAAAATCTGTGAAACTGAAACTTCTCCTTAACTAGTGTTAAATACTCACGTCCCGTGACATTTTCATGGGGAAGATGAGGAACCTGGGCTGGAAGTGGGGACAGGTGAAGGCCAGGGGTCAAAGTTGCTCTGAGGAGGTTCAGGCCGACATAAGAGATCCGTCTTGCCCAGGAGGATGGTGCAGCCCCGGGACAGGGCACAGGGAGTAGTTTGCTCATCCATGTCAGGATGAAATTTTCATCCATGTCAGGATGAAATACTTTGAAGGCCTTGAAATTAGTGTTACCGTTTCACGGGCAATTTGGAAGCGTCAATCCATTCCACTCAGAAAGGTTTGTGTACCCAGTCCGTGTCAGGTGCAAGTAGCTTGTGTAGCTTTGGGCTACATCTGAGTAAACAATTCATAACAAATCATTTATTCAGCATGTTTAAAATCTTATCAGAGCCCCTCCTCTTGATCTAAAAGCATTAAGGTACTTGAGCTTTTTATTTTCCTCTCACCCTACAACTGAGCTGGTAAATGTCTTTAAATAGTTTCATAGTTAGCCGTCTTCACAGGCACACACAGTACATCCATTTTAAATGCATAAATGTATTTGTCTTAAAGTGTCGTGAGTGCCTGTATGAATAACAAGACCATCTCAATTTTCTGTTGCTCATGCATTTTCAAACAGTTTAATATTTATTACATCAAAATCCTCCCCCTCCAATTAATGAAGATTGTGATAACCATTACAGTTTACACAGTTATATGGTCTAAAATCTCAAAGTTTAGATCTCTTTCATACCTCCTCCCTCCAAAAAATCCAACCAAAAAAAGCCCCAAACAAGTGAGAAAATGCCCTCATCCCAGCAAACCTCACCCCAAAGCCCAGCCCAGATAAAGAGCAAGTTCGTATTGTTAGAAGGAGAAATCTTTTTTTTTTCACCCTCCTACACCTCCAGTTGGTGCAGGGTATTTTGATAAAGACTCACCTTCCACACACGTCTGTGGCAGAAGGAAAGATTTAGTTCCAGACAGGTATTTTTCCAAATCCTCCCTTCAGAAGACATTGGTGTCTTCTCATCTCTCTAACACTGGGAACATAGGGCACAACTGGATGGAGCCTCTGGACCAGGGTGTAGCTCTAGACCTAGGGATATCAAGTGCCAAAGTAAAATGAACTGAGTTTCTTGGGTGACTGTCCCAGGGTCAAAGTATTTATTGGTGACCTCAGCCTTCATCTGGCCCTTTGAGGAGATGTTTGATCCTGGTAGGTGCTGAGCTGTGGCAGGTCCTTCTAATGAGCACCCTTCCTGCAACTGAGTCCCTCTGCAAGACAAAAGCACAAGCCAAGCAGAGAACAAATAAAGCCACATTAGTACCAGCTCCACTAGAAACACAGAAAATAAATAAATGCTGTTTTCAAATGTGGAAAAAGAAAAAAAAATCAATAGGGAAAGAAATATTATTTTTAATCTTCTAAGAGGTTTTTACAAACAACAGGGAGGGGAAAAATTGAAAGCCATGAAAAAAGACTTGCCAATGTCCTTTTAACCTTTATTTATTATCACTCAGTCCACATCAGCCCCTGACTGCAAGATAATTTGGAATTTCATTTTAATTTCAATGTATCACATAATTCAACACAGCTTTCCATGATTTTTTTTGTTTTTTTGTACTGGAAACTTTAAAAATCTCTCTATAGGAAATGCATCTAAAAAAAAAAAAAACATAACCCTTCTGCAGCAGTTACTTAATTTATAACATGAAAAGGGTTTGTGCTAAAATATGATAAAAATAAAATCAACAAACTTCAAAAAAGGAATATTCCTTAATAACATGCTTTAGCTTGAAGGGTGGCTGCTCCTCTGCTTTTCTTTAGCTTTGTCTGCTTCTTGCATTAGAGTGCAAGTTATTTTGAGATTGGCTTTTTGGAAGCCTTGTACAGCATGTTGTTTAGATTTGCTTAATGGCCTGAGTCTGGCTGTATTAATGGCGAGTTCAGGAGGAATCTGGGGCAGGCTGGTGAATGAAGGGCTTATGTCACTGGCGAGAGATAAGCCGAGACAGCTTGGCTTTTCCCACGCGCCTCGGACAGTGGCCCTGTGGGGATGTGCAGAGGAGCTGCCCTGTTTGGTGTGGGTGGCAGGGGACGAGCAGAGAGCGTGCCGAGCACCTCGGTCCTTGGCTCAATATCTGTCTCCTGCTGAGCCTTTTCACCACCACCAGGTTTATTGGCTCCTGGGCCAAGCGGTGTGACTCATTTATTTCTCCCTGAGGGCTGAGGATCATCAAGGCATGTGGGCAGCTGGGGGAGAATTTTATTTGGTGGACGAAGACCTGTTTCCATTCCTTCCTCCCTTTTCATAAAATTGTGAAGCACCCTTTAACTTATCAACCATAACTCACCTCTGCCAAAACTAAGAGGGGACTTCTAATGGTAACATGGGGAAACACCCATGAAGGAGTATGCCAAGGTCACACAGCAAGCTCCAGGCTCAGCAGCTAGAACCTCACCTGCCGTCGGGCTCCTGGGCACCCTTTGAGCGAGATGCTGAGGTTCCAGCTCTAGATTAAGCCAGGAAGCTAGGCTTCACCTAGTGGCTGAAGCTCACCTTAACTTGTGAAACGCACTGCCCAGTTGCGGGATCAAGAGGAAGTCCTGCCTCTCCCGGAGCACCAGGTCCCAGACCTCACTGCATGTGAGACGGGGCCCCTGAGGGGGCTGCCTCTATTTTTTCTGGCCCAGATCTTGTGCTTTTCTGAACGCCACTTTTCCAGGCTGATGGCAAGATTTGTCTTTCCCTCCCAGCAGCAGAGGTGCACAGAGGGCCCCGTCTGCTTCGGGTGCAAGGTGCTGTACAAAGAGGCAGCATGACATGCAAGGCATGCAGCCAGAGATGGAAAAGGCATCTCTTGAAAGCTCCTGTCCTGGTTGAGTTACTCACAACTAGCTCTTTCCTCTGCAGAGCATTAGACCCAGCACTGTGCTACTGCTCTGTGGCAAGTTGCCACAGATCAAACCTCATCAGGAAAAAATACACATCAGGCAGTTCTTTCCACCACTCCTGGTTGCTGGCACACTGCCTTCTGGAAATTTCCATCCTTCCTCATTTCAAACAGGGGAAAATGAGATATAAGCAGCTCAGATAACTTCCCCTACTCATCCAGGCAGGTGGGGTCTAAGCTGCAAACGAACTGCAGGTCTCCTGGATGCTTTTCCCATTCTCTGCTCATTAGGCATCCCTGCCTCAGCTCCTGCTCCAAGATGAATTAGGAGTGTGTTGAATTCTTCCCAAGTGAACACGTGCATCTTTATCTCTATCTATGCCCAAAAAATCTCAAAAAGGGAACTTGAGGAGAGGTGGAAGAGAAGAAACTTCTTGATACAAATGGTCTGCTTAATGAATGCCTCTGTCTTGGGCTTATTTGTTGTCCTGGAGCTCCCTTGATTGCATCATTTTTCTTGCAAATCGTGACTAATTTGTAAAGAAGTTCCTGTGGCTCTTTCTCTTTTTACTACGTTTTTATTTAAAAAAATTCCAGAACATTAATTTACTTAATAGGACCTGACACAGATGGTGCATTTTGCCTAGGATCTTGGCACTGGTTATGGGCAGAAGGAATCTCATATATTCATGTCAGCTTCTCTCCACAGCCATGTTTATCAGGGGGCTCCTTAAGTGACAGACACAAAAGGTTTGTTTGTACTCCAAATTACCAGTTATTACAGAGCACCAAAAGGCCCTATCTCCCATCAGTGAGCTGTTTATTGAGCCTGCGATGAAGATGGCATAGACCTGGCAATGAACAGATAGACAATAAATCGTCTTCTAAAGAAAACTACACTTTGGTCCTCAAAGTGGTTCCTGAAAGTGCTCTCTGGAGTAGTGTTATTCCTCATGGATAAGTGACCTAGGCATGGCAAAAGACAATAATTAGAAAAGCTGTTTTGAAGTGTGTTGATGCCTTGGTACAGGGGCCATTCTGCACTGCTGTGATTGCTTGCCTGTATGCATCCTGAAGATGTCACCAAAGGGACCCTGCATTGCAGGTACAAGTGACATTAGTTGTGATATGCCAGCTGGGTAGGCGAAAGCCAGTCTTTGGCTGGGACTGCTTTAGAACATGGACTGAGTAAAACCAGATGGGGATGCAGGAACTAGGCACTAAGGATACGTACTCTGCTCTCTGCTTAAAATCCAGCCAGCATTGACTCCTGTTCCTCTGCATTTCAGATATGAGCGTCACTCTGCTTGCTCATTTCTCCATGCTTTGGCCTTGGCTTTGCAAGGACCTGGGGGAGCTCTGCAGATGTCTGGCTGGGAGCCAGTGCTGACCAGGCTCTGAGCGCTAAGGAGGACACATCAAGCCTACCACTCCATGGCTGGTCAGAAGCAGGAGCTAACTGATGATCCCCTTCTGTGACCAGGGGCGGGATGAGGGATGGAGATCTTTTTGTCCCAGGGCTGCTTCCAAGCAATATCTCACCGCCCCTAGGGTTTTCCAGGCTCAGGCTGAATTCAGGTGTTCTCATGCTGTACAAAATTACACAAGGGGTGCCTCTGGTAGAGAGCTTCCCTGTTAGTGCATGGATGGGATGGAAGAGGGGGTGTGAAGGAGGGGTGGAGTGAGACCAAAGTGGAAGGGCATGGCCAAGAGCATGCTGGAAAAGTTCTGTTTGAAGGTGAATTGGGGAACACTGATATCACCTTCATAGGTGAAGAATATAGTCTTGGAGAATAACGACCATCCTGAGATAAACCTTATAGCTTTGTACATCTCTGCACTGCCTCCTTCCCTGAGTGATCCAGCCAAAAATTCAACCTCAGGGAGTTCTGAACAGACACTATAAAAAGGAAAATGTCCAAGCCCCTTTTCCCAGATGTGGTGTTTGTCTATGACTTGGCCTAGCTCAAAGGATATACAGGATTCAGTCTGGGGCCAGCAACAGGTTTATAGCTAGTAGTGTTATACAGAAAGAAGGTGAATCTTGCCCAGAGGTAGCCTTGTTGTGCCTATGGAGACTATGACAGAGGATTTTAAACCTGCAGTGCTCCTGTTACGCTTTGAGCCAAATTCCTCCCTTTTGGGAAATCTATCCAAATAGTTCATGGGCTCTTTCACTGCAGACAAAAAGATTGGTCTTCTGAACATGAAGGACAAGTAAGTGCGAGGCCCCACAAAACCTACCAGTGCCTGATGACCATCGAGGTCTCCAGCTCTGTGCTAGATGAAATGGGCTGTGCCCAGAGCCAAGCTCTGCAGGTTCAGGTCCCAGGACCACATAAAAGACTTCTGCCAAAAAATAAAATACTGGCTTTCACTTTCCAATGGAGCATAGCTCCTGGCAGGGCAGGAATGGACTCTTTCTCTCTTCTCTCACACATATCCACTTGTTTGCTAGACTTAGAAATATTAATGGGAAAAGAAACCAGGACAGCAGGTAATGCAAAGACACACTAAATAAAAAGGGGCACGCGCACACACACACTGGAGAATGCATGCCTGGTCATGCGAGATGATACACTTATGGGGGGGGGGGTCATGTATATAACACATTTATACAGGCATGTGGACACACAGAGTCCTGTTTGAGAGGATGTGGGAATACACAGATGAGGAGCAGTCAGAAATTTGTTTCTTCCCAAAGGGGTGAGTGACAAATTAGCACATGGGGGAGCTGGAGACTAAAGAGAGGGTGGAGAAGGCCAAAGTTGCTCTGAACCCTGGACAAACAGCCTGAAGGAGCCCCATTTATGACCCCCGTCACCTGTGTATCTCTTAGACAGTCAGTGTGCCCAGGAGGTAGCTAGCACAGGAACAGAACAGGAAACTCATCATGCTCTCTTTAGTAAAAAGTTCACTGCCAATATAAAATTCTGACCCTTACATTTTATTAAAAGGAGTATATCTTAAAGCGAAAGATTTCAGACCCTTAGGTAGCTCCTTGCTGTGCAAACTTTCAAGACAATTTTGAGGACCATGGAAAGATCAAGATGAAGCTGTTCAGCGCCTTCCACTTCCTTCTTCCATCTCTCTTCAAATACACTCAGATCCTTTTCTTCCTCCAGTATGTCATACCTTGTGGCATAAACAGCAATTTACAGGGGAAACATTTTTTAAAATGATCACATCTTCCTGTTAAGCAAATGCATGCAGCTAAATAAGTTGCTATAAGGTCAGCTTTTCAGCTGGTGGAAATGGGCTCAAGCAGAGACTCGGTAGGTTTCCATTAGATGGAAAACAGCCCTGGTAGGTCACCTGTGTAGCCTGGGAAGCCAGAAAAGTGTCTCCAAGGCTAGAGGTGCTGCAAAAGCACTTTTTACTCTGGATGCTTTTTCTGAAGGTGTGTATCTATTCTAGTTAATCATAATGTATATTGGTTCTATTGTATATGATTGCATACGTATGTCATAAGGAAGGGGGAGTGGGCCACATGTTGTGGTAGATTTGATAGAACAACTTTGTGTCAAATGAATAGGTAGGTTTATTATAGACTTCCTTTGCTCCAAGCTTGAGATGAGAGAAATCCTATAATCCCGCCCTGCTTTAATACTGGATTAATGTGGATTTGTTAATAAAATGCTAGTGAAATCAAGAATAATTTGCAATTAACTCAAACTTATACTCCCTGCATCATTTTGAATATTTTTTAATAGAAATGAGGAAGGGTTTGAGATGCTGCATACACTCCAGCAGAGCACTGCAAGCGGGAGTTTTGGCAAAATAACGAAACTTCTGCAATATATTAGTCTGAGTTCACGGCAAAAGAAACTCCCCCAAGACAACACTGAAATACTAGTCACAGCTTGGCAGACTCAAAGAACTGATTTCTGTTACCAGACCCCTCTAAAATTAATAAGTCAACACTTTTAAGAAAATGTAAACTGTTAACCCAAAAAACAGCTAGTACACAAAAACATACATTTTGCAACAAGCAAATGCAATATGAACAATAAGGAAAGCACTTAGCAGGTTTAGAATTATAGCATTAATACTACTCAGTTCTACCTCCTCAACAGCATTAAGCGATCACGTACTGTGTACATGGATTTCAGACAAGATACTTTTCTGATCTAAAATCTTTATAGGCATGTAGAAATAGAGGATTTGCCCTACCAGATCAGAATGGCAGGCCATCCATCTCAAAATCCTGTCTCTAGCAATGGTTAAAAAATTAACTAGAAAGACCTGTTTGTACTGTTCAAAGATAACTGTGCTGTGCTCTCCTGTAAGAGAGAAAGAAGGCAAAAGAATGAGGCATGGAAAGATGTAATGGGGCCGACAAGACAGGGAGCGTGCATGCCATCACCTGGCTTGGACACTGCCACTCCTGCTCTTGGTACCCCCATTTTCATCTCCCATCTGTCTGTGCACTTTTTGAAACGTTAGCCCATGCCAATGGAGGATGATGGAAGAGTCCTGCTGAGTGCGGTGGGTCCCAGCTTGGCAGTGCAGAGATGTGCCCTGGCTGGGAGGTCTCAGCCGGTGCGGTGTGTGCGGTTCAGAGCATGGCCTCAAAGAGAGACATGGATCAGGAGAGGGGCCAGAGACACCAACAGGAGATCCAGTAGCCATGGTCCTTAAGGAGCAGCTGGGAGGACTGGTCTTGTCTAGACTAGAAAGAAAAAGACTATGGGGGGAGGAGGGCATGATAATCTTAAATAAGTAAAGGTAATTGCAAAGAGGAAGGTCATAAGCTCTCTGCATGTTCAGGAGGGCTAGGAGAATAATGTGTTTTGAGTGTAGCAGTGGAGATTTAAGTTAAATGCTAGCAGGCAGATGGAGAATCACCAGAATAAATTGCCTGTGGAGATGATGGCATTTCCATCATGGATGTCTTGAGGAAGAGCCTGAGAGCAAGAAACATAGAGCTGATGCTGCCTGGGCCACTGGGATGTTCTTCGTGCCTTTCCCTGCCACGTGCTCTATGTACTCTAATATGAGCATCGTAACTGGGCACTCCCCTGCCACAATGGCAGCAGTAAGAACACAACCCTAACAGAGAGCTGTGATTTGCAGAGGTCTCCAAAATCAGAAGACAGTCATTTTGTGCCAGGAGTCACGCCAGCACCTCACAAACTGCGGTGACCCCTAGCCCCGGACTTCTGCACAGTTCAGCAACAGCATCTGCCTCTGATCTGTCCCTCTGAAATGCATTGTTTGGCTTGCTGAGATACCTTGATGATGTGGTGTGCCATCAATTACAACAACAGACCAGAGTCTTATTGTGCTGCTTCCTTCATTTATTGAGCATGTCCGTGTTGTTGGTTTCACTGGGTGATTCCATTTGCATTCAATCTTTACTGGAAAAGAGTATTTTTCTGCCATGTTTGTGCTGTCATCTGTAGACCTTAGAAGCACCTTTTTACACCTTAATCATCATCTGTGTGTTTCATCTAGTCATTTAATTACTAGCTCAGCTCAACATTTGGGTCAAAAGGTGTCTGTTAGAAAAAGTAGCTATTAAGAAGGGCTGGTAAATAAAAAACAGGTAGGGGGCAAACATAGCGGGTGTCAAACTAGAATGGCAAGCCAAAAACTCTTCTCTGTGAGGATCTCTGTGTGTGGGGATTATTAGGTGCAGGGCCCAAATCAAACTCCTATCCTCTGGTCTGCATCCAAACTCCCAACTGGGGACACGGTCCTGGTTGTGAAAGCCACCAGATCCTTAACTTTGAGGAATGGAGACAACACTTTGCTGGCAAAGGGGGGGTAGTCCCCCTGCCCAGGAGGTACCTTCTGACCATCTCACTTATGGGTTTGCCTTTTCTTCCCTCTGCCAAGTCTGGATTAGGAGTTGGGGAAAAAACATCTCCGTCCCTTGCTTCCATCTGCCAGGGACTGCCCCCACATTGCTCCCCCTCGCCTCGTCCCTGACTTGTGAAACCCATGGCTCCACGGACACTGAGGAAACCACACCTGCAGCAGTGGAGGAAAGGATCAAAAGGGAAGAAACTGCTCCGTTTTCTCTTCGAATTGGAACAACACACAACTAAATGCTCCCTCTGAATACCAGGAAAGTTGGAAATAACCAGGCAACCCCAGAAGGGGCTGTGCTGCAACTAGAGGGATCACAGAGACTATGGATATGGCTGGGGCTGGATGGTGCATGCCTCATAAAAGAATATCAATCCCCAGAGAAAGCCAACAAGCCCACGCAACACCTCACACTGACACTGACTAGCCAAATCCCTGTAGGGAGAAGGTGCTGTTTAGTTTTCTATGGCAAAACAGATTTCTGTGAATAAATCTCGCTTTGACAGGAAGTCAGACAAATCCAGCGTGAGTGACGCATATCTGCAACGTTCCAAACAAGGGAGGATGCTTCAGAGAGAAATAGAGAAAATCCCCTGGCCGCATTAAGCTTGACAAATTCAACTGGTGTCATGGGTCACAATCTGTAGCATTAACCATTGCTATCATTCATTTCAGTCTGGCTTTGGCCACTTCACCTGGAGCTCTTATCATTGCTTGCCCTTGGCTGCAGAGCAGCACCCTTGAAACTTCCTAATAATTGACCCACAGCACAGCCCTCCCCTTGGATCAGACTCACTTACAGCTGGGGTCATCTGTCTAAAAATCCCAGGAGTGTAGCATCCGTCCTTCGTCTTCCTCAGCTTTGGGGACAGCCAGCTGCCGACTGCGGATAACAAAAATAAAGATGTCTTTTTACGGCTACTTCTATCCTCTAGGCCAAGTTTTTTAAAGGACTCATAACCTATAACTGAGACTTGATATTCAAAAGAGGATTTGTTTCAGCTCTGGCTCTGGCTCTATTTCATCCCTGTTTTTTCATCTGGAGACATTATACATCCTGGCATGAATGTTTTAATGGGAATGTTGTGCGGTATAAAGCTAAGCAACTCACAGAAGTCTGTTACATCCACTCAGTTTATAAACCTGCTCAGTTTATAAACCTAAATCTAATGGCCAGCTGGCCTGTGATTATGTGCACCACCTCTCTCAACAGTTATATTTCTAACCTGCCACAGCTTCTGTTTCAGCAAGTTTGCTCCTCATTTAGGAAAGAATCATTTTGGCCTGCTTTGCTTTTTTTAAGCTCTAGAGAAAAGTCTCTGTTTCACCTGCAAGTCTGCTGTGATATTCCTTGATGGCATGCTCAACAGCTCAGACCTGGCATTGGTAGGGAAATACCGGCCAGTCCTGACAGATTGCATGCACTCTAGCTTGCCCTAGTGTGTCTGGTTAAGACCCTAGCCTCCTGCCCCAGGCTGTAAATGACTCTGGGGAGCCAGGATGATAACACTCAACTATTAGACACCATACAGAAATGTATTAAACTTCTTCCACCCTTCAAATGCCTTCCACGTTTTTCTGCCATTAATTGGCTTCACTAAAAGTTGATTTTTCTGTATGGGGAAACAAGCTGCCTTGAGAAATGCTACCCTGGTGGAATCACACTGTCAAACCTGAGTTTATTCTAATTGAATAAGAAAAGATATTAAGACTATCTAGGAACATTTCTACATAAGAAGTCTGTCTGAATCTTCCTGGCTGTTTTCAGATTTGTATATATACAGCAACCCTTCAGAAAAGCCCTGTGGGTTCACTGTTACCCCAAGTAACATCTCTCCCTCACTGGATCCATCAGGAGAGTCTGTCCTCATGGCTGTCACTTAGGCAGAACATCTTCTTCCCTACCCACTCAAGAGTCTGCACTCTGAGTACCTCAGCTGCTCCCGCCAGCTCTTCCGAGTGTCCTGGACTTTTTAATTCTGGACCTTGGCAGAACCCGAAGCAAACAGAAACCACTCTGCCGAGTGCTGTAGACCTCTCTTCTCCTTGAGGGAACTTGAGAACAAACCACTTGGCATCCAGCTGATCTCTGCTTTTGTTTCAGTCCTTGGACGCTCATTGTGCTTTGAGGTTAAATGAGCTATTTATGTCTCTTGAATCCCTCTGGAATCTTATGTTTAATTGGGATCATTTTTACTTGTACCTTTGTTGTCTGTCTTCTTCATACCTTTGTCATACACTGTGGGATTTTTTTTTTTCTTTTCCTTCTGGCCCTCAGATGTTAAATCTTTGTCTAAGGCTACTGTTTAAAAAGGCATGGAGTTTGGAGAGTATCATAAGAGTGTCACAAGTGCTCCCACATCAATAGAGGCAACTTTGTACAGAGAGATCTAATAACCTTTTATTAGACCAGCCAGTACAATTGGAAGAAATGGATGAGTATTCAGGCATACAAGCCCTTTTGTATCTCTCCAAAACTCACATTCTCTTCAAAACACTTTGCTTGAAACAGTTATCAGAGCACTTACACAAGATGCTCTCTGGGAAGGGAAACAGACCCTCTTTCTGCTGAGAGACAATTTCTAGGTCAAAAGCTTCATTTCCATCTTTGTCTTTGGCTGGCAACAAGGATTTGGTTGCCTTTCTCTTCTTTAGAAATTGGATGGAGTGTGAAAGAGGAGACCTTCTGTAGGAACTTAAAGTGCTTTATACAGAGCCCTGTTTAATAGAGGCATGAACATAGTGGTGCCAACTTTGTTAAACTCACTAGAATTTTTGCAGAAAGTGATGTCTCCAGCATGTAAAATGTTAAGGCAGTCTCTAAGCTAAATCTAGAGAAAGGGGTTGGCTTGTCCTTTTGCTGAGCAATTCCTGGATGATTTCCAGGAACTCAGATAGTTAGCTGTAAAAATCTTACAAGGAGCTCCAGGATGGAGGGGCACAAATGGTATCCCACCCCTTAGAGCTTCTCAGACCAGTACTGCCAAACCAAAGATTGTGAGACCTTGTCTGCAGGGAAGGGAACATGAAGAAAAATAAGTATAACACAGATGCAGAGGTGATGAAAATATTGTGTTATTCACATGTTGATAAGGCAAAGAGTCCTATTCTGAGCTACATCTCCCCAAAGGCATCAAAGGACAGGGATTCCTAGGAGTTTTCCTTCTTTATATAAAGGTCCTTGAATCCAGGACCAGAAACATGACTGCATTACTTAAAATGACTCATTCTGAATTGCAAATAACACACTCCTTACTCTAGGCTTGTGGAGAATACCCTCCACATCTGTAATGTTTGTTTCCCTGCTTGCAAAGTATGCCTGAGTCCTGTGAGGATCTGAAGGAAAAATAGTGCTGACTGACACTGAGAAAAAGCCAAATTATTTTATATATCTCTATCATGGTTTCTCGTATTCATGTCATCTCTAAATTACATAACCATGATCTTTCTAATCTCTCTTCACATGGATGTCTTTCCATGCCCTTAATAATTTCCTTTGCCCTCCCCTAGACCTTTTCCATGTCTGCATTCTGAGGCAAGGAGACCAGAATAGAACACATTATTCTAGGTGAAGGTGTATCATGCAGTTCTGTAATTCCATTAAAACATTTTCAGTATTATTCTCTCTTTTTCAGTACAGCTGGCATTTTCTTGGCTTTCTGGATCATCACTGCCTTTTGAGATTCCACTGAGCTCACAGAAAAGACAACCAGGATTTGCAGGAACAAATTACGATTTTTGTCACTTCTGTTTTCAGGTGCCTCACTTGAGATACCCTACTCAGGGCACAATTTTCAGAAAGTGCTAATTCTCAGTGTTGGGAATGTCAGGTCCTTTCACAATGATTCATGCTGAACATTGCTGTGGGATGAGCATAGGGCAGACACTTCTTGGCAGTTTGCCTTCTCTCATTCTCTGAAAAACTTGGTTTGCTCTAAGATTTTCAGAGGGATGGTCAAAGTTGCAGGCACCCTTTCTATCAACAGTCCTCCAGCTGTCCAGGACTTTCCTGTGGAGGGCCATGAGTCAGTAATGTGCCCTTGTGGCTAAGAAGGTCAATGGCATCCTGGGCTGCATTTGGAAGAACAGAGCTGTGCCAGCAGGTCGAGGGAGGTGATCCTTCCCCTCTCCTCAGCCCTGCTGAGGCCACCGCTGGAGAGCTGTGTCCAGTTCTGGGCTCCCCAGGACAAGAGAGACATGGAGCTACTGGAGCAAGTGCAATGAAGGGCCACTAAGATGATGAAAGGACTGGAGCATCTCTCCTCTGAGAAAAGGCTGAGAGAGCTGGGACTGTTGAGCCTGCAGAAGAGAAGACTGATGGCGAGAATCTTATCAATGCATTTAAATATCTGAAGGGAGGGTGTAAAGGGGACAATGCCAGACTCTTTTCAGTGGTGCCCAGAGATAGGACTAGAGGCGATGGGCACAAACTGAAACACAGAAGTTCCATCTGAATATAAGAAAAACTTGTTTACTGTGAGAGTGACTGAGCATGGGAACAGGTTGCCAAGAGAGGTTGTGGAGTCTCCATCCTTGGAGATATTTAAAAGCTGTCTGGACACAGTGCTGGGCAACATGCTCTAGGTGACCCTTCTTGAGCAGGGGCATTGGCCTAGATGATCTCTAAAGGTCTCTTCCAACCCCAACTATTCTGGGATTCTGTGCTACAGGTGGACTTCTTAGGACCTTAGATCAGACCATCAGCAAGAACAATTAATGCTAGCTCTACTGATCTTGTTAACTGTGATGAAGTTTCCCATGGGTAACAGGACTAAATGAGCCATACATATCAAAGAATCACTGAAAAGCCATTATGTATTATTGTCTTTTGGTTGATTTGATGAGGATGTGATGAACTAGGTACTAATAACATTAAAAAACACTGTATGCTAAAAAAATCTCTCCTCTAATTAAAGTCAACATAAATGGAGTCATTCCCATTTTATATCAGCCTAAGCAAAATACCAGTTATTGAAGGCAACACACACTGGGCTGCTCTTTGATATGAAGTCTCAACATATGTCTTGACCAGGCAACAGGATGCTTCCAGTCCCAAAGCACAGAATGAAGATGCAGGTAACATCACCTTCCACAGTTACATTTTCAGTGAGTACCGTGTCTTTTCACAACACCACACAGCCACATGCATCTGCATCCTCATGCATGCAGCTGCAAGCACAACCACACTCGCGCGCATTGCAAAAAGCAATTTTTTTCTTAGCGTCAGGAAAGTTCCCCTTTCCACTTAAATAGCTTTTTTTCATTCATTTTTACTTTATTTTTTTTATTTATTTCTCTTCTGTATCCTTTTCAATCTGGAAAGTGACTTGGCCTCTCTTCCCCCCATCTATTTTCCTCCTGCCACTATTCAGTTTAGGCATGAAACACAGAACTAGATTGAAAGCATTCAATGGCCATTCAATCGGAGAAGAAAAGAGCCCCTCAGAGCTTTATTAGATATGAAGATCCACAATAAAAATCAATTTCTGCCTCTTTATGCAGTTTAAATGACAAAGCACCCACCCATTCTGCAGCCATTGTGCCTGGGAAATGTAATTCAGTGCTGGAGCTGGGACCAGAACACCACGGACTCCCTGACCTGCGCCGGCAGATTCCAATATGATACAGACCTTCGCAGATAATGACAGCCACTTCATCTCGCGGCAGGAAAAAAGTTATCTGATATCTTTGAGGGTTAAAAGGCTGTGTGGGCAGCATTTTTAATAGCACTCTAAATCAGCATCTCAAAAATACCTCTGCTTTCTTCTCCCACCTTTTCTGCTCTTTTAGTCCCCACTGGCAAACCCCCTTCTGGCTCCAGCCACCGTCTTGTGCAGCCTCCGCACACTTGGGGAAGAGTCCTCCCTGGATGCTTAGTTGAAAGTGAACGGATTAGAGCGCAAACTTGATGACTACAAACGTTCAGTCAATCAGCGTGACATGCAGGAATTTGTTTAGGGAGCGTCTGCAGCTCTCCGGGCAAGTGAGGGCTCTAAAGTGCTGTGGGGCAAGCTTTCAGGCTCGACTTTTGAAATGCGAGCGCCCCGTCTGCGCTGGGCAGATCTGAACTGTCCCGGGGAACGAACGGGATCTCAGCTGCCGTGCCCCGGTTCAGTACTGCATGGCCTGCAGCGGCCACCGCCGCGTGCGTCACACTGCGGCGTGCACCGTGCAATCTCATTTCACCCCAGTTCTCTTTAGTTACAGATCACTGCTATACCTCTCAAGACTCCCATTTCTTCCAAAACACCTGTTTCCCTTAAATCATTATTGTATCTTGCTCTTCCTCTATGTGAAAGGCCAGTGTTTGTTGGAATTCCACTGAATACTCAGCCTAAATCATGTCTGAAAGCAATGAGTTCTACAGGAAAGCTGGACCTTGCATATAAATGCCTTTTCCTTCTTTTTTTTAAGTTTATTGTTTTTCTTTTATCCTTACATTATGAAAAAGGGTCAGAAAAACAGTCAAGCCAAGCTTCACTGCTGTGTATATTTTAGTTTCTGTTAGAACAGGACAGATCTACTAAGATAGATTATTTTATTAGCAATCATGCTAACACTAACACTTACAGGCTTCAAAAACCACACTGATTTTTGTCAACAATTAAATTAGGAGAAGAAAACACAACAAGGGAAATGAAGTTATGACAATCCTGAGACCCACTTTCATATCACATCCCACTTTCATATTTGGAGAAGGAAACACTTTCATTTTGTGTTTCAAAATCACTTTTTCTCATGTTTTAAAGATCCCCTTGTAAATAATGACAGAGAATGATGTCACAGTGGAAATGCAATGCTTTGATCAAATGATTCTAAACACTTTAGTGATTAATTTTGAGACTTTGCAGGGCTTGTTCTTATTTGAAACAAGGGGAGTTGTAAATGCTGAAGTGGAATTTCTGGTCTCAGCAGAACTCTTGTTCCAGTTTTCGATCACATACTTCCTTCAGCATCTCTGGCCAAAATTCCTCCCTTTGTAGTATAGTATATTTTGAATGAGTTGTAATTCTTGCTATTCCCTTGGCCTAGTGTGGCTTTATCTTAATGAAGATGTGCTGTATGAATTTTTCAAAGCTTTTGGACAACCTTGGAATAAAATTTTAAGTAAAAGGAATGTGTTCAGTGGAATCTAAGTTTCTCAAAATGTGATTTTTTTAATGTTTTGGGATATTTACAAAATAAACCCATCCTTTGTGACCTTCTCTTGCTCCTGTAGGTCTGTGGAACTACATCTGTGTTTATTCCCTGGGAAACACTGCCCTTCCTGGCTGTGGAAGGATGTGAAACCTGCCGTCACACATTGCTTGGTCCTGTGTCCTGCAGCGAACCTAATACCTTAGCACTGAGCAGGTGTTTTACAGTGGAAGTGAGTCCATGCAACATCGTTGCCTGCAAATCAGATACCTCAGATAAATCGAGGCACAAAACGTATGCATAATGTGGATGTGACTTCCTGAAAGAGGAAGGAGGTCTGCCACGAGGTGGAGTGCAGTCCCCTGGCTCAGCATGGAGTGGTACCACCAGATCCAGCGAGACTACATTCCTTTCCTTCTCTGTCTGAATTATGTCAGAAATGGTGCACCTGGGTACACAATGTGCTCAGCAGTCCATGTGGGGCATTAAGTGGTAGCAAATGCTGCACCAGAAACGGAGACCTATTTTCTGCAGAATTTGGATTTCAGTCCAGCTACCCAGAGACATCAATGAGATACGATTTCACAAGCTCCTGTACCCAAAGGGGAAAGAGGATAAATATATTATTAAGGGGTTTCCACTTAAGGAAGAAGACCTGGAAATAATTACAGAGTTGTGATGAAATCATCTGGTAATTGCTGTCTCTCAAGACACATTATCTCCTGGAACTCTCGTTGTGGTATTGCTGGTGGACAATCCAAAATGTCTGTGTTGTAAAACTGTGTGAAAGGCCATTGCAGAGGAAATGAGGGTGAAAAAAGCAAAACACCAGCATTTAGGAACAAAAAAACAGGTACATTGTGCACACCTTGCCATCATGAGGACAACTGAGAGGAAAAGTGCAACATTCAATGAGAAAGGTAGAGGGGGTGGAATCAGTCCAGGTGCTTCGCGACAGTCTCGGGTCTAGGAGCACCGGGGGGGGAAACAGCTAGCAGTTAGGGGAGTGCAACCTGGAAACCTTCCTAAAGACTGAACTGCGAGGCAGAAGGTAGTGACAAGTCAGGGAACTGCAGGTGGTTGGCAGATAGGTGGGACTTAAGGCTGATTCCAGAATTTATACCCCTTTAAAATCTCAGAAGACATGCCAGAAGTTACGCATGAATAATGCTAGAGCCCGTAATCATTAATTGCTTTATCCAGGTGTAGGGAGGTGGGGAAAATCTTTATGTCTAAGGTTTATGGTGTAAATAAAGTTCAGTGGGAAAACCTGTCAGTCTCAAGAATCGGTGGAGTTGAGTACCTGCTAATCATCTAGCGTCTAAGAGCTGTCTGGAGAACGGTCTCCTATCTCAGATGGTGGCAAACAAATCCACACATCAGTGGGAACATTTACCAAGTGAAGTGAGATCCAGCATAGCTGAGCTAGAAGAATATCACTGTTGCTGTTAATGAGACTTCTTTTCTCATGAAGAACAACAAAAATGCATAGACATCTCACAGGAAACTATTGTGCCACAAGATTAGGTGAAAAGATGGGAATGAGCTTTGACTTTGCACATTACACTCAGCACTAGGACAGCCAGGGTTACAGTCAAGCAAAGGCCAAAGACAGAACATGATGATCCAGTGACATGCTGGCTATCACATTAAGCCAAAACTAAAACATCTGCTTCAGCAAGAAAATGGAGGATGTCCAAAGATAAAAGAAACATGGCACAATACACAAGCCTGGGTCACAGACACAAGGTCTTGAGACCTGGAAAGGAGAGGTAAAGTCAAGGATGGTGAGGCAGCAATGTGCTTTAGGGAGGCATGCAGAAGTAGAAGAAACCAGGCTAGGTGACTGATTGCAAAAAGAGCTGTGGTGCAGATGTAACGCACATGTATGAAAGCAAATGCAGTCCTAGGATGTCTCAGGCAAAGTTTTTCCAGTAGAGAGAAGGAAGTACTAAGGTCACTGTGCATTGCACTGGTGAGTCCTTGTTGGAAAAAGTGCCTGATATCCCAGTCACCTGTTGCTGAGGAAAGACAGATTCACCAGGAGCTGTGGTTTGAGAGGGCTAGGACAGTGAGCAGGGGAGAGAAACCTGTCACACAGATGGGGCAGAAAGAGCTTGTCTTTGTTACTCCAACAAAAGAAAGGCTGGGGGGATATGCAGTGAATATATCAGGGGATTAAACAGAAGGGAGGGAAAAGAACTGCTCCAGTGAGAGGGCAGCATTGGCACAAGAGCAAAGTGAGGTAAAATAGCCATGAATAAATTTAGGCAGGAAATCTGTGACCATGAGAAGACTGGAACAGTCTCCCCAAAAGGCTGTGAAGTGGTGGGAGGCAAAAAAAAATACTAAGATGAAAACAGATTAAATTATAAAAGGAGTAGAATGAAAAGACGCACCCGTTTAGTAGGCACAAATGGTCCCTTCCAGTCCCATGTTACTGTGGCCCTAAAAGGCTACATAAAGAAAAATGTGGCTCAGTTTTCTGCATGTATATATATACTGTTTGTACAGATGGATTATCATCAATATAATCAAGGTCAAAGCCATCACGCACTCCCAGCCCTGGAATGTTACAGTGACAGAAAGCTGGCAACATGATTTAAATGGTCCCATTTTTAGTAGACTTTTCTCACGTTTGTCATCTGTCACCAGTTCAAAACTGTTAGAAACCTACAGCAATCATCGGGATAAAGAACAGAGACACAAAAACAAACCTCTGGGTAAATGGTGTGCTTAAGAACAATGGTGAGAGCAGATTCAGCTGATTTTGGCAGAAGCAGCAATCTGGTGCAGCAACACTGGAAATTTTTTCTAGTTGCAGCTTGCTCACAAAAGCCATGGGAGAGGGATACACCCAGATTGCAAGGTAATGCTTGCAGCAGTTTGGAGCTGTGAGCAATTTGCCTGCTATCCTTCATGGGTTGAGCGGACCATAAAGTCTGCTTGCTGCCTCTGAACAGGGAGGCCCAGACAGAGCAGCAGAGCAGCATCAGCAGCCTGTGTAGTGATGTCCAAGGCTTGGTGCCAAAGAGCAGCACATACCAGCGAAAAGGTTTGCCTAGCAGCAACACACCTTTGTAGTCAGGGTTTTGTGCCCAGCAGAAAAGCATCACAAACAGCCAGAGAGATGAAGTTGCTTGGGGCTGAAACACTGGGCAGTTAAATCAGTGCCAAGTGATAATCTGGGGATAATAAGGAAAACAACACAAGATGGAGCAAGCTGCATATGGGTCTCAAACATGCTGGGAGAAGACAGCAAAAATATATTCACCAGGTTCCTAAAAGTATAAGGATACATGTTGAAAACTTTCTGAGTTTTGAGAATATTTGGTTTATGAAGAAAAGGGCAATCTCTGGGTAAATAGTGTGCTTAAGAGCAGTGGTGAAAGCAGGTTCGGCTGATTTTGGCAGAAGCAAAGGTCTGGTGCAGTAATGTCAGAAAATTAATTACTTAAGTCACCAAGGGCTAATAAGTTACTGTGTAATCCAGTGAAGACTGCAGTGAAGCTGCATGTTAGTCACGTCATCAATAACAGCATTTAAATGTCTACTTTTCTCTTGGCCACTGGCTGATCCTGTGCTTAGACATCTGGCTGACAAATTGCTGCCAGGTACTACGTGTCACATCCTACGCAGTGACCCTCCATGGGTGTGTTCCTACCCTATGGCAGGAGTAGTTTGGCTCAACTTTCCCTGCTTTCACTGTGGCCTGAAGCATCTCAAATTATGTTGCATTTGTCAAGGGGTGAGAGAGCACACAGCCAGATACCAGGAGTGGCGCGGCATGTGGTGACTTGTTCCACCACAGTAATGTACAAGCGTGTCTGAGCTCCAAAAGAAGAGATACCTTTGGTTCTCATAACCAGAGGGATCAGGACAAATCACTTCTGTTCCTGTGTCTGAACCAAAAGGACCAAATCCCCTAAAATGTATGAATAATTAGCACGGGCTGATGATGGAATTTCAAAAGCTGTATCAGTTCCAGCTGTTTTGTTATTGGACCCATTTGCAAACCTGGCCTTCAGCGGGCAAAAACGCAATGAAACTGCAAAAAGTTGTTCTTGTACAGAAAGACAGACCTCATTTCTGACTGCGAGAAGCTAGTTAGGGCTGTTCGCTGCAGCACTGCGGAATTGTTTGGTGCAGAGATACAATCAGGGTTGTGCTGGAGGTAGTCTGGTCTGGTTCAGCAAAACCCACCGTTAAGAAATATCCACAGCAAATTCTGCTCCCTGCTCTTGCTGTCTCATGTCCCAGGAGCAGTCTTGTCTCTGCTTGGCTCCTGGTCTTTCTCCTACTCCCATGAGGAGGAGACAGACTCAATCCATGCTGGCTTCTTGCCCTGTCCCCAACCCACATAGTCATCTGGCAGAGTATCCCAGTAAACAATGGTGATTCAGCCTTATGTAAAACAGGAAGAGACAGAAAAAGTGCATGACAGAGCATCAGGCAAGAATCACACATGTGAAGCTTCAGGAATGACTGCAAATCACAGGTCTAAACCTAAGAGTGTAAAAGATCTCTGTAAAATTGACATTTCTGTAAGACATGATGTTCTGCTAAACAGCTCCCTGAACTGCAGCTAGGCGCTTGGACAACAGGCAAACAACAGAAAGCAATTGTCATCATCTGCTTAGGAGCAAGGTGGCACATCTCAAGAGAGCAACTGGTGTAGTGCTCCACTGAGGCTGGAGACCCATTTACAAGTTGTCTCATTGCCAAAGGAGAGTTTGCACATCAAGGAGGAACAGGTAGGATATCCTGCTCTCCCATCCACAGCACCCTGAAAGAGGTCTGCAGAGAAGGGCCAGGGGGTCCTGAAGAATGCTGAGTTGAACAGGAGTCAGCTGTGCACTCTTGCAGAGATGAAGGCTAACTCCATACTGGCTGCATCTGCAGCAGCACAGCCAGCAGGGCAAGGGAAATGAATTTTTTGTGCCTTTTCAGCGTTTGTGTGGCCATATCTGGAGTATTGTGGCCTGTGTTGGGCTCCCTAGTACAAACAGGAGACTGACAGACTGGAGTGTGTCCAGCAGAGAGCCACCAACAGGGTTTTGAAGCACGTGATGTTCAAGGAGAGCCTAAGAGCTGCGTTTGTTCAAAATGAAGAAGAGGTGAAGGGGCAGCCACTACCTAAAAGGGGTTTATAAAAAAGACAGAGTCAATCACCCAAAAGTTGCACGTGGAAAACAAGAGATGACAGACACAAGTTACAACAAGGTGAATTTCAGATGGACATGAGACAAAACTTCACACTGCAGATGGCCAAACACTGATACAGGAGCCAAGAGAGTTGTGGAGTTGTGACTGGAAAAGGTTCTGAGACCTACACCTAGTTTTGAGGCTGGCCTTCCTCTGCACAGGAGGTTGGCCCTGAGACCCCAAGGTCCCACCCAACCTAGTTATTCTGTGATTCTGCCTGGCTCAGGTTAATGGTTCTCTCTCTTGTAGAGGCCCAAGGGAAAGGTCTGGGAGGCTCTACCTACAGGAGCGAGGGAACAGGCAAACGCAGTGCGGAGAAAGCAGCTGACCCTCAGCTACTTAAGCCAAGTAGTTAAAGCTGGATATTGACATTGAAATCAAAGGCAAATGTACTTTTAAAAAGAAATTAAGGAAGACCTGTGTGTTGAGGCACTGCTCTCTGGCTGGTAGGTAGAGCAAGAGTAGCCCTGCTCTGAATGAAGATGCAGTCTATGCACCCAGATCCCTGCAGCAAACAGAAGCTGGATCCAGGAGGTCCCATGCAGATCTGGAAACATCTTCAAAAGCACACTACCTTTTTTAGTTCTTTTCATAGTTGCTGAGGCCATAATCATGTTGATCACATTTGCATTTGTGTCACCTTTTCACTCTTTTTCCCTTAAAACCATGGAGACTAAAAATGAGCTTTTACAAATGACACAAAAAATAGAGAGTCACCAGTTCCACCCCCGCTGCAACCACATGCCTCTAGGAGCCAGGGCTTTTGAAAACATGACCAAGACCACAGGAGACATGCTAAAGTTATGAGATGGCAATGCTGCATTTACTATGTGTTTAGCAGAGATTATGAGAGAAGCTGCAGGTAGTGAAACCTGCCATTTCTTCTTTCCATCTGCAGTGATTAAAATGGACCGCCTTAGCTTTGGTTTCCTACCACGTGATCCGAGGGGTTGATCTGGCTCAGCAGATCGGCAGCAGGGGTGTTGCAAAGGAAATATGCCATGGGGCTGCAGCCACGGGGCTTGGTTGTGCCTTCACCATGCGCACTGCAGAAACCCAACTCCCCTTCAGGGAGGCACTTAAAAATTTTCTGAGAGTTTTGTTTGTAATCAGCTTCACTCATTAAAACAGCAGACAGCTGAGGCATTTAAAACATACCCTCTTCTCAATGCATTGATGAGTTAAAACAAAAAATGTGATAGCAGGTCTTTTCAAGTAAGAAATGTCATCATGAGAAACTGTAACCTCTCAGAACTGAGAGAGAGAAACCCCGAGGAAGTCAACAGAGGAACATTGAAAAGTTTCTACAATTTTATCTTAAAAATTATGTTCCCTTTTGGGATCACGATATTCATTTAGGCAATAGGATATGGCGCTCTTCTCTTGAGGAGAACATGTAGCCCACTGTGAAAGCGGCTTTATCGAGAAATGTTTCTGCACTGAAGTCTGTTTTGGCACTAGTAAGCCTTTGTGTAAGAGTCACTCTGAATGCGTCCGTATTAGCCTCGCTGTCTGCTATGAATACAGAGGAAAGAGCATTATCAGAAGAAAAAGAGGTAGTTTTTTAAAGAAGGAAAACCACAAGCATTTCCAAGTGTATTCATATTTGATTATTAGTTTTGCATATGATGTCTATAAGCTTTGGCTTTTATTTCATAAGTCATTTGCTTCCAGAAAGTTCAAGTGGCTAAGGAATAATTCCCAAGTAGAAAAAGGACCTCAGATGTAATTTGGGGTAACAAAATTGCTCCTCCTCCACAAAGACACACCATCCTCCAAGATCTTCCCATTATGGCCAAAGGGACAGCTGTGGATGGGAGGAGGGGAGAATTGGTTTTGGTGAAAATCTTCTTCTCAGGAATGGGCAGATCTCATGGGTGATGACCCTTAGGTCATTCATAATTGCACAGAAAACCAGAGCTGCAAGTGGAGTGGGTAAAACCCATCACCAAAACTTTCTTTTAAAAGTCACTGCTTATTTCACAGGAACACTCCAGAGACACAATGTAGAGAAAAACTTTGTATAAGAAGACTCCAGGCAACACACTAACGTGAGGAGTGGACAAGCCTATTTTCACCACAGGCCACTGCACACGAGTTCTGAATATGGAAGTACTTTCTGGCACACATTCACTAGGACTTTACATATTAGCAGTAACTTACTGAAACACACTTGAGATTTCTCTAGGTCCCAGAAATGAGTGCTAACATTTGCATAAATTACACCCAGATTTTACAGAAAATAATATGCATGTGCATTTCATTCCATCTGATGCTTTTTCCAGGGAAGAGAAGTATTGGTGATGCTGTAAGACCACTAAAGGAATTGCAGAATATCTTAGGGCACCTGGGTAATCCAAAAAGATCTTTTCAGATAATAGACTTCGGCTTGTTTATCAAAAATTTCAGCTGTTCCTCTGAATATTTTTGGAGTTGATCCATAGTCAAGCAGGCAGTTTTGTGCAGATGTTTAAAGGACTATTAGAATAAAATGAGCAAGATGCTTGCATCATTGTATTGTAAATTGACTGAGCCTGGTCCTCAGCTGGTGTCCTTGCTATGCTGGCCAATATCAGGTCAAGAGCTGGCTCGTGGTTATTTGTGATGTCTGTTGCAGCTCCACACCCCAAAAATGCAGTGCAGTTTTCTTTGCTGTTTTTTTCCAATGTGAACTGTGCCTTAGATTTTATTTCTTTAGAGAAGATTTTATAAAAAGAACTGATAAACCAAACCCTCTATTCTCCTTCCTGGGGTTTTATGTCTAAACCAGAGGGGTCTGGGAAGAACAATGTGTTGTTTAAAAAAAAGAGGGGGGAAAAAAAGAGGCAAGAGATCAGTTCCAATCAGTAATATCTGTCCAAATAAATAAGAGAGATTTTTATCATGGATCTTAAGGGTAGATCACCTAGGTGAACTGGCTAGAGGGACAGGGAACCAAGTCAAGAACACATATGAAGGGATTAAACAAAATACAGAGAAAAAGTTATTGACTTAATTATTCTAAAAATGAAGTTCTAGTGGAAAAAAATGCATTGAATTGGAGAGGAGAGACTTTGAGGTATGTGGAAAGAGCTTGCTATTATTGCCTCTAGCTCTAATAGTCTGAGATCTTTCTGCTCTTCCTCAAGTTTTTGGATCCATAACCAGCAGTCCATTCAGTTTTTCACTTATGCAGGCCAAAACGACAGAGCTTTGATTTTACAGAAGTGTTTGAGTCAGGTTCTGATTTTGCAAAAGCCACGCTAGGCATCTTCTTAATCCAGTCTGCATTTGATAAGAACCAATATGTGAGAGGGTGAATTCAGATAAATGGTTCCAGTATTGGGTTATTTATGCTGTTTATACATGCAAGCAATTCAGGAGACTGGCTATCCAGAGAGATTGCCTGGCCGAGGATGCCTCCACCCTTTCCCCAGACCACATGCAATATGGACATAAGGAAAACAAGGACGGCTGGCAAGAAGGACATAGCTGAGCACACCAGGTTCACGCATGAATACCAGCGACTATGGGGACAATGTAGGCCAGATTTTTGGCTGGTGCAAATGCAACCAAGCTCTGTTGGTTTATACTGGCTGTGGATCTACCCTGGATTTGCAGAAGGGAATATAACTGGCTAAAAGCTGAGTGGCTTTCCCAGCTTTTTCAAAGACCTATCAGAAGAAAATGAAAGTTAAGCATACAGTTCTTCATATCTAAAGCATTTTGTCCCCAGGTTTGGCTTAGTCCTGCCTCCAAGCCCTGGCTGAACCATTCTGAAAATGGGACTTCTTTCCCACTGCACACACACACGCTCATGCACACGCAGGAAGCAATCCTGCCTTTCTGAGCTGCCAACTCATGAATACCATGCAGCAGAAAAACACAGCAGACCTCTCCATCTAGTCCTGCAACATGCAGATCTCCCATTTGTTCTTCCTCCCGTAAATGAGTTTTCTAATATCCTTCATCATCCTCCTCCGGGGAAGGCGGAAGTGGGGAAGGGTTTATTTATTTACACTGCTTTACTGCCTGATCAGAATTACCCGTCTGAGAGGGGGATTTGAATGGCACCTTATCTGGGGTCATTCTCTCTCTCTCTTTAATGCTTGAAATCAGAAGCTTTGCTGCATTTATTTATTATTATTTTTAATTACAATGGAAAGAGAAAGGGATTGAACAGTAAAGTTAAAATAAAATAAAAAAAACTTTAAAAGTACAATGCAAATGAAAAATGATGGTTTTACTTTTTGCCTTAAAGTAAAATAGCTTTTATCTTTTTTCCCCCTTACAACAGCCTCCTCTACCTAGATAATGCATTTGGTTAGATTTATTTGCTCAGCCCAGAAAACTTGACACTAAGGGGATTATTTAGTTTTAGATTCGCTGTAGTCCATAGTAATAGCCAACAGGGAAAGGAATGAAGCAGCGATATTAGCAGGAAGATGGGAGGGGAGGGTGGACGGGGGAGGGGGTGGCAGAGACTGCAGCTAAGCAAAACTGCTTGCATAAACACCATTAAGAAGATTTAGACATTGCTTTTCTTATCATCAGCACTCCTGGAAGAAATAAAAAAAAAAAAAAGAGAGAGCGAGAGAGAGAGAGAAAGGAGAAAGGAGAAAGGGAAAGGGACAGGCCCTGACTTGCTGTGCATGCGTTTCCATCAAGGTTCAATAGAAAAATAAAACCAGCCCAGGGTCCAACTGCAGCAATTCTGCCGACCTCTCCAAGTTACTTCATCATGGTCCAAAAGAGACATTTGTTCCACGTGTTAAGAGGAGGAAGGAGCAAGTCGATAGAGGAGAAAACGCAGTTTCACCACACAGACTCGGGCAATTTTATACATATCCATGAGAGCACATTTATTTTTCTGTAAAAATGCTTGAATTTTCTTTGTGTACTGCTGAGAAGTTGAATGCAGTCTGCATAAGAGGAGAAAGTGGTTCATGTGAGGTGGATGTCAAACTTTAATGGGCAGAACAGTTGGCAGTCCAACTTTTAGAAACCGTATCCCAGATCCACAGTCCCTTGACTTCATGGAAGGAGACAGCAGTTGCAAGGAGCTTTGAATCAGGTGCAGACAAAGGAAGACTTTGGAAACTTCGTTATTCAGTGGAAGAAAATGTGCAGGAAGTCACAGGTGCCAGAAGTGCTCTCCAGGTGGATATGATCTGGAGCAGGCCACTGAGCACACAGTTGTCCCTTCAAGGTCCCTTCCTGGATGATAATTGCTAGTGCCTTTACCACAACGTGACCCAAATGAGGGGCATCCAACCAGCAGTCTCATCGAGGAACATGGGATCAAACTGCTTTTCTCTGTCCCTACCATGCTGGATTACAATCACCTCTAAGCCCACTAGAGGCATACACATACCATAAGAGCCAATGTTAAACCTCATTTGTTGAATGAAACCATCTACTTGTGGTCCGTTGAGAAGAATGCCATGAGCAGGTCCGAGGTTTTCCCTGTGTTAACATGTTTTACCCTAGAGATCGGATGTGAACGGCCAACAACCCAGATGTTCGGGTGACTAGCAAGTCACTCAGCCTCCTTTTCCTCCCTGCTTCCAGTAGGATGTACAAGCACTTCCCCTGCACACTTGGTCTCTGAGCCCTGTCACCCCAGGGCATTTGCTTGCACCATTATAAAAAGAGTGACTGCCAAAAGACCTGAGTCAGCAGATCTCTGTTGCCAGAGCACCCATGGGAAGGGTACAGAGATGCTATTTTAGAAGTTATAATGCGCTGACTTTTAGACAAAACACCCAGCACTGTGGAAGAGACGCAAACCTTCACACTGCTGGCACAAAAATCTTCCAGTTCCTGGGGATTAGGAGGAAACTGTCCTTGGAGACAGTATTGTGGAGCTGCCAATGAGGAGACTTCTTGCCCTTTGCTCTATGAGAGCTAGATAGAAAACTTGAATTCTGTTTCATGAGGAATTCTGCAGTTTTGTTGTTTGGTCTTTATTCCATGGTGAAATGAGACTGAGACCTTGTGAATTTTTCATTAGAAAAGAACCCCTATGTCTCATAAAAGGCATGCGTAGGAGAAGAGAGGAAACCACGCAGGAAAGGGAAAATTCAAATTCTTTTGGCTAATCCATGCCATGCAGTAGGAACTGCCATATTCCGGGTGACTGCCCTAAACACTAGGCAATTAGTTAATTAAATTAACCCTAGATACAAGCACTTAAAAGATAACTTCTGCACTATTTGTCTAGCTATATATCACCTTGGCAAGCAGGTGATTTGATAGTCAGCTTGCCTCTCTTCATTTTTACCTGATTCCTAAGGAAGTGCTGCAATATTCTCTCTCCTTTTGCCATAATTTCTGAACCTTGTTTACTTTCAACCAAATTTAGTGGAGAGAGAGAAGCTCCAAGCTAATTTAGGTGTTATGAGTTCTGTAGAAACTTGCATCTGAATATGAGGAGGGAAATGGCAGAGTCCTGAGTGCACTAATAAGCCTTAATGGTCCTGAGCAGCCTCATCCAGGGCATCCCCCTCTAACCTGTCCATGGGCCTGGGAGCCCATTTCAGCTCAGCCTGTAGCCTTCAGTCCCTGCCTGAGCTGTGTGGGAGGAGGACTGGTCTCCAGCTCCATCATAGCCAGAGCCATGCCTGTGCCTGGCTGTGGATACTGTCGATCCAGATGCTGATCTGTGGAATGACTCCCCAGCTTGATCTCGGACATGCCTTGTCACTATGGGCCTGTCTGGTAATTGGTGGACCTGATCCTGAGCTACAGACTAACTTCCTGTCTTGACCTCAGACCTGCCTCATTCCTGTGAACTATTCTGATGGTCAGGGCTCTTGGTTGAACCTGGCCATGATCTCTGGGTCTGCCCTGCTCATTTTCCTTGAGTACTGTGAGATGGAACTTTGGCTGATGAAGTCTGCCCTGCCAGAGGTGTTATCAGCCTTGGATCCCGGCTCCCCATCCCCTGGGGAGTAGCCAGTTCTCGCTGTGCTCTGACTGGATTTGGCCTGTTGGCTGGCTAGTGAGCACATAATTTTTCTTGCCTTTAAGAAGCAATAAGAGGATATGAGGGCAAGCTAGAGATGCTATGTGTATAGAGGAGAGTACCTGGGCAGGGAGAGGGGAAACTGGGGAGTACAATTGGAAGTTCTCTTGGGAGCTGTGATTATTGTGGAAGGGATATAGAAATTTAAATCCAGAAGAAAACACAATTCATTAATTCTTCCACTTGTGGAATAACTTCCTCACACGTTGCTATTGCTCATATGGACTTAATTAAGAGCTCATGTGTCCAAACATACAGAGATTCTCCTTCCTTGAACGTCCAGGACTGTTCCTGCTATTCTGTTTATCACCCTCATCCTTACTGGGCCCTTCTAGTTCCTATAGAAGCTGCTTTGCCCCTGAAGTGGGATCATGCCTGGATAAGGAGAAAAAGTCTGCTCCAACTCATTGGCATCCTCTGTTCTTTGCCGCTTTTCTTGGTCAGGTGAGGCCAGCCTTTTCTTGGAGAAGAGGCATTTCATACTGGTCTTGATGAGTAGGCATAAGTAGTGTGCCTTGCCAGCATTCATAGAAAGAAACGGAAAAGTGGAAGAGTGACCTAGGCGCCCAGAGGTTGCTGATGACTAGCATGCCCTGAGCCTGGAGGATTAAGTGCAGCCCCAGTCCATCAGTGTTCCTCTCTCCCTGCAAGGGCGAAGAGAGTGTCAGCATTGCCTTAGAAAATGCCTGAATCACTTCTCTTTTCCTAGAAGCATCACTTCCATCTTGCCTGGCTTGAGCTTCAGCCAGCTGTTTTTCATCCAGGAGCTTATCTCTTGCAGGCATAGTGACATTGTGTGACAGTGCCTGTTGTGTCTGCTGAGAGGATGTAAAGCTGGGGCCCAGCAGCTGACCTGTAACACAAGAGCCCCTGGTCTTCGTTATCTCCTCCCAGTGCTGAGTTCTGTGCCTATGCTACAAGATTAGCTGTTCTCCCATAACATGCTATTGTGTGTACGTGGAATGGGTTATTCTTTTTTTTTCTAGGGCAGCTGTTTTCAGTTGCCAGCTAATGTTGCTCTTTGTTTCAAGTGTCTTTTCTCTGTTTCTCGGTACAGCTGTCTTCTTTAGAGCCAGCCTCTAGGGAAACCCATTTCTGAGGGATGATGTGTTCGGCTCTTTTCCACCATGACTAGTGTCTTCTGTGTCTGCAGCCTGAACTTCTCTCACTTGCCATAAAGAACTGTCCTTGTTCATAAGATAGGCTGGCAAACTTGTTAACCTCTAAGGTAGAGGAGCATGTATAGAAACAAAGATCCCATGGTCCCAGCCCATCAGAGCCATCATCCACCTTGTCTAGTCTCCTGACTGCAGGACTGGGACATGCTAAGGGTCTAATGGATCCCATTGCTACAGAACCAAGTGTGAAAGTGCAAGAACACCTTTAATTTAGCAAGATTCTTGGGCTTTATATGAAGGTAGTTATCAAGTTGCCATGCTCCAGAAAATCAGGAGAGATATGGTAAGGATAACAGCTTAAACAGCGGTGAGCCACTAGTTAAAGTCTTTCCTGCGTTTCACCTGCACCAAACCACCAGGTGACAATCACTGAGGATGGAACAAAGGACACAGTCACAGACCCTCAGTGGGTACTTGCTCTCTGTTTCCTGACAATGTGCCCAGTTCCAGCTGTCAGAGAGATAAGAGTAACACATGCCCCTGAGGTCACTGAGAGTGGAAGACACTGGGGGAATCAAATTTGGATCCAGGCAATGGATCCACCATGACAGCCAGCGGGGGTTGACAGGTGATCAGGATGTGACAGTGGTTCAGAGAGGGCAACTACACTCAGATAGTAGCTGTAGCTACAACCGTCATCCCAGCTCAAATGACAAGGACTGGATCATAGCAAAAGGAAGGTATATCTAGGCTGAAATGTGAGGAAATACTGGAGGGGAAAAAGAAGTAAATCTGTCCCAGTCCACAGTTTACATAGCACATTATTCAAAAACTATTCAGTGGACCTTCTTTTGCTGTGCTGTGGGTATAGCCTTTCATCTTCAGGGTAAGTGTGACAGTTGTCTAGACTATCTCATTGTCCAGTCTCCAAATATGGGATGAAGAGATATGGCACAGGTTTGAAGATGAGAATCTAGTGCAACTAACTATGGAAAGCTGATTGTTCCTCCAAAACGAGGACCACAACTCAGAATATGGACTTACTCTCCGACTCCCAAGTCATCTGATCCTGCCATTTTGGTTCAAACTCCATGTAGGGCTACACTGCAGCTGACCTTGCTGTAGAGTCAGCCTAGTGGTTTCAACCTCTATCATCTGTGTTACAGGGGCAGAAGTGGTTTGGATAGAGTATCTCCAAGTGCGTTTGAAATCTTTTTAGTCCTTGGGCTCTCTATGTAAGCTATGCTGGGCTTCTTATTTTCACAGGTTCTTGTATTATAAGGCAGGGCTTGTCATGAGGGCCATATCAGACCTCACATTAGCTTTACGTTGACATATTTCCTCTTAGCTACAGAAGAACAGCAGCTAGTGGAAAACTAATTTTATAACATACATTTACAAGCTAATTGCAGTTTCACTGGAAGGGGGGAAACATACATCTTGTAAATAAGAGAAGGAGGTACTAAAATGTTTTCCCTGCCTGACCTTAGCACTGGAGTTCTTGTCTCACCACAGTTATCCTATCTGCTGCAAAGTGGGTCAGGGTCTCACTGTGCTGAGCAAGCCCACAGTAAGAGACAGTTGCTGCCTCTGGAAGTGTCCAGTCTTCAGTTTGCTCTGTGAGGACAGAATAGACCAGTTTACTACTAGATTATTCCAGTTCTGATTTTTCTTTTTTTTTTCTTTTGTGACTTTCTTGATAGGTTTCGTATGCAGATATCTTAGCAATAATCCATGCTTGGAGCATCTTTGGTCCGAGAGAGGAAATCTTCAGATGGTCTACTTTTCCTCTGAGAAATGTCTCTTCTTTAAAGGTACCTGCCTGTTGCTTCACAACTACTTGACTTTTCTTTAGTGAGTTGCTTCAGTTCTGTCTTTCTTGATAGGCTTCACCATGATCACTTTTGGATGTGATGAGGAAAGAATGAGTTGAAAGCAGAAGATGTCAAGCAGTGGGTAAATGACAAGGAGAAGGAATTTAATACTCAGAATCACGGAAAATGAAAACCAGATCCATTCATCTGTGAACAACAAATAACTTGAACTCCAGAAAGCAGTTTGTCTTGTAGTCTAGTTCACACCTGCAGCAGGGGCAAGAAGGGAAAGCAATAAACTCCATTATTGTCAGAGTGAGAGATCAGAGGAAGGCAGAAATTAAACAATTTCCATATAGACGAAGCAGCAGAACACAATTTTGGCATGTTTCAACAATCCACAAGAGACATCAGAGCTCTAAAAAAAGAATGCTGTGTAAATTGTCAGCTGGGTTATAAAATGCATAATCTAGTTAGCCAATAAAGACTGTGAACAAAGGGATGAGGAAAGCATCCAAGGAGGAATAAAAATCCTTTGCTGGACAGGCTGCCTTCAAATATTGTGTGTTCCCAGCATGCTGGAAATGAGAACCCACAAAGAATCTTTGTCAAGGGTGCAATCTCCAGCAGAGGTGTGTGGTAGTGACGGCCTTCAGGCTTCAGCGGTGTTCATGGCAATGTAGGTGGCAAGACCTGGCTGCAGGTATTTGACTTTATTCAGATATTCTGTGCTGGTTTAATCTGTGCAGGCTGTGCACAGGTTCTGTCCCAAGCATTCTCTTCTGTGCTTTGTTTTGCATCTATCTTGGCTTTTTGAGCGTGTGTTTACCCTAGCGCACACATAATCTTCCTGACCTTGAGAAAACTATGAACACCATATGAAACTGAGCACCTCTGTAGCCTTATAGTTGAGAACATGAACATAAGAGAAGACCAGAAGTTCACTTACTCTATCCTCTCTCCAATCACTGGCAAAAGCAGGTGCTGAGGAGAGAGTTTAGAGATTTATGAACAGGAAAAGAATATGGTGGTATCTCTGAAGAGTATTCCTCCAGCTTCCAGCCACCGCTACTTCAGGACTTCCAGAACTGGAAGTGGTGTCTTTGTACGAAAGCTCTCTTAAGGAATTTTTCTTCCACAGTTTTGATCCCACGTACGCTTTCAGCACAGACATCCTGGGACAAAGTGCTGCCAAGCTTTGTGGTGGGAAGAACCACCTATTTTGTTTGTAGCGTGCCACCTGCTAGTCTCTTTCAATGTCCACCTGAGGTCTTCTACTGATAGGGGCTGTGAACAGCCAAGTCCTGTCTGTGCAGGCTGCATGTGATTTTATAGTCTTGATTTATATCCCTTTCAATCACCTCCCTTCCAACCTGAAAACTACCCAGATGTGCTAGCATCCCAGAAGAGTTGAGAAGACTGGTGTTGGAAGGATAATGAGATAATTTTTCAAACATTTTAATGATAAGGAATAGACCAGTCTCTGCTATATACTCCGTCTGTTACCTTGGGCAAGCCATTTAAGCTTTCTGTACCTCAGCTTTTCTGTGAAATGGGGTAATAATTTTGTTCTCATCTTGCCTATTTAGCACCTCAGGGCACAATAGTCTTTTGCTGTTTCTAGGCTATTTCATATAACAAAGCCTTCTGCCAGCATTATTGTCATGTAGACAACAGAGTAGGACAGAGCTGGGCTCTGTGGGTATCTTTGTATTTTCCCTTGGGGTCATGCCATCTGAGTAGCCCCTCCTAATCCACCTGAGTCAGGTGAGGGCACTCTCCCATGCAAAATAGTACTTCCTAAAATTGCTTTAGCAACAATAAAGCAAATGAGAGAAAAAAAATCTGTAACAACCCCCCTTTGACACTTTACAGCAATGGTATTAATATTCTTAGCTATTGTTCCAGATCTGCCAATAACATAAAGTTTAAAAGTGAAAGGGGTGGGCAGCAGGGGCAGAAAAATCAAAGCAGACCATTAGGAAGAATGGTTATCTAGGTGGCTTGCTCTAAGGCAAACAGTTAATCCAGACCTGGGAGAGAGCACTGGTAGTCAAAGCCCTTTAATGGCCTAAGTCCTATGATAATTAGTCCTGCCCTGGAGGTAGCTAAGTGAGCCACTCCAGCCTGAAATGGAGCTCATCCACTGCTGAGGCCATAATCCTCTGTGCACAATGAAAGCTGAACTAATTCACTGAGTAAACACTTTCTCAGTTACTTACACGCTGTCTTCTTTCAGCCTGACACCAAATAGATTCACTTCCAAGAGCTGGAAAGAAAATCAACTTTTTTTCTTTTTTTTTAAAGCAACTGATCTTAGTTGAAATGCATTTGGACTCAGTATCCAGGGTATAACCTGGACAGATATCATCTCCTCTCTCCTGGCAGCACACAGCAGTTCCTTTATTTTAGTCTATTACAATGGCAGAGAGCGCAAATGAATTTCCCCATCTATTACCTGCTCTTTTTTCCTGCCTGTTTCTTTGAAAAGGAGTACGCTGGAGAAGGGTGGGAAGGCTTGTGTGAAGCTCATGCGGAAACTCATGGCTCTTTAAACCATCAAGTTCTGCGTTCTCAGCTCACCCAAAGACTCAAGGTGGGAAACTTGGCATGGAGAAAGAGTACATGGAAGTAATATGGACGAAGGAACCAAATATCTTCACCTGTTGCAGATTAAATCAGATTTTTCCATTTTTTTCTTTTTTTTAATTAAGAAATGGAAATGCTCATGTGTTACACTTTGCCTTTTCTGTGTGCCCTCTGTGAGGATGTGCTATGGATGCCTGGTCTCTTCAGGGTGCCTTCCATGCTCATGTCTTCCTCCTGGCCCTCCCCAGCACTACACTGCTTCCAGACACCCCTGTGACATTGAGCTCTCAATGCCCTCCGTGTCCCATCGAAATGCTCAGGAAGGGAACCAAGCAGGTAACAGGGGTAGTGGCAGCTCTGCATGCAGGAACAGGCACTCTCCCTCTGGGTGAACCTACCCTTGGGGTCTTCTGCCCCGCAATGAGACACTGAGTGCCCCCATGTCTCTGCTGGGTGATGCTGCAGCTGTCCCTGCTCCATTTACCCCAGTAATTGTTTGATCTGATACCTGGAGCATCAGTGTTTTGGGAGAAGTGAGCTGAAGACCTACAAGAGTAAACAATCCTGACTTGCCAAATTGCTTTCACCAAATGAAAAATGATCTCATTGAATTTAGAGATGAACAGAGTGCTTGTTTACATCTGAACTCTCTGTTTAGACTTGCTTTAGATTCTACAGAGAGAAATGGACATTTCTGGGTCATGGTCCATCCCATCTGAAGACTGACCTTCAGAAGAGGCTGGATGAATTGTACCCCACAAAGGTGCATTTGTCTCTCTGGCCTGTAATATGAGTCTTGACCTCCCAGCTCAGCTACTGACACTGTCAATATTCAAAGACAGGTGAGAGAATTCCACTCCAAAATTAATGTTTTTTAAAAGCTGTGATTTCCTTAAGCAAATAGCATGGTTTGGGGGTTTGATATGTGTCTGGCACCACCTCTCTGCAAGCTTTAGTCAGGACATGACTGCAAATGACAGCCTGGTTTTGCGATTCACTCTTCACCATTTGAAAAGGTCTCTCAGATGCTGTCTGAAGATGTTTTACCCCAGTGACCATGATTTGTCCAGCTGTGGGCATGACAAGGAAATTGAGAGCATCTTTTCTGAGGCCAGGTGAAAATACACTGTATATGTTCTCTTCACACAAGAACTCTGGTATTTGCTCATGTCACAGGGGTGTTGTGACCTCCAATGTAAGAAAGGCTTCATATGGATCTTTTCCAGAAATCCCTCTCTGTCTAGAGAGGGATTTCTGATGGCAACAGCTGTGGAGTCTTGGTGGCTTTCACTGGTTTAGAGGAAAAAGTAGAGGTTCTATCTTCCCTTGATAAAAGAAGAAAATCAAATCCTGATCAAATTTTATACTTCCAAAAAGGAAAGAGAGACATAAAAGAATCTGCCAAAGAGAGAAGAATCTCATAATCAAAGGAGAAAAACAATAGGCTTTGTTTGTTTATTTGATATTAAAATGCACCAAAGGTATTATCAGCTAGAATATGGCTCGAGGAAAGGAAATCTCAGCAAAAATATAGTGGAAGCTCCGTTAGCACATTCTCCACTCTACCAGCAATACTAACTTTATGAAGACCAAGTCCTGGCCTAAAGATTGGTGAGAACAGGCCAGAAAAGGAGGGTTTAGGTCGGGTTCAGCTCATTCTGGCCTCCTTGGAGTGTGTGCAAGGCAGCGTGTTCATCCCTTATTTATGACAAGGTTTGCTGGCTGGTCGCTCTCCATGTGAACAGACGGAGAACAGCAAGCCACGCAGGTTTCCCTGCATGCTCCCAGGCCAGTGGGGAATGTGTCCTACCTTTGGACAGGCTAGGAGAGAGCCCCAGCCCAATAAATCCATTGAGGACCAGGCTGAAAACACCAGACCTTGAAAGCACAGATTGTGCCTCTCTCCCACCTGCGCCCGGGCAAAAGTCCCTGGCTCAGTGCAGTTGGGTCCCATCAGACATGGAGTGCTGGGTCATTCCTTGGGTGCTCTGAGAGCAGCCAGGGGTCTGTTCTGGTCCTCAGTAAAGTGCTAACAGAGAACACAAAAATGGTCTCTGAACCTCTTGAACTGAGAGAGGAGAGAGGCAGGGCACACAGACCTGTCTTATGAATGCTCTTATGGCATGAAACTTGTTGGTGAGTGGTATTATTGGTGTTGCTTGGAGCTAGGAGAGAAAAAAAATCATTTTGAAGTGTATGTTCAGAGATATTTTTTTCTTATGCAGGGAAAATGGAAACAAAATGGGGAAAAAATAAAAAAAACCTCTCTGCATCAGCAGCTGCTTCTGTCTCCAGGCTCTATGGCAATGATACCTCAACCCACCCATTCAGCAATCCATTATCACTTCCCTCCTTCCATTATTCCCCTTCAACCTTATCAGACGTAAGCATCGTCTCAGACGCTCCAACTGGAGCCTTGTAATTGTCCCTGGTTAGAGCTCGATAGCACCTTGAACCGCCAGAGTAATCTCTGCTTAAAAAAAAAAGGTCTCTGCAAGGAGACGATGTTAGAATTTGCCTGTGGCTATGTAGGATCTTTAATAGCTAACTCTTTTCTCTCTCCCTCTCTCTTATACACACACATACGCTCACAGATAAATGGAAAAATCTTTTTTTTTTATTTATCCTCAGCCTTTTTAGGCTGCCTGTTATGTCGTGATCACAATATTTATTACAGGGTTTGCAATATTATTATTAGCTCCTGAGGGCACACGGCAGAAGAGGTGGGTGGAGAAGTATAATAATGACAGAAATTGTGTCTATGGGGAAAAATGGAAATGGCATTTTCTTGGGCATCTTGGTGTGAGAGAGGAAGCTGGACTCCAAGGGACAGACTCTTTGTGCATCGCAGGCAAGTTTTAGGCCAGGGCACCATGAGTACCATGTGTTCCTTAATTAGGAAAGGAGCCTTTTACCCTCTCCTTCGTTTAATTATTTTGTGCCAGGAAAGGAATGAGAGCAAAAAATGCAGAATCCAGTCCAAATAGCAGGTGAGGAGTCTCTTAATTTTGCTCTACAATTCAAGTGCCTCCTGTTTCAGGAAGGCAGTCTGAGCTCACAGCACAGACAGCACAAAAAGTGGCAGAAGAGATGAAATTCTGCACCCACAGACTAAACCCTCACTTCAGTGGAGTCTAGACCTTCCTCAGAAGACTGAAGGGTGCAGGGTTATTATCCCGTAACTTGATTGTTTCTTCCCAGTAAACGAGAAGAAACTTTCTGGTAGCTCAGGCCTCCTCCATTGACCTCAAGATCCTAATGTTCCTTCCCCAAAATTGACTCTCAAGCTGCATTTTTCAGCTGTTTGCAAAATGTCATTGGAAAATTGCTGCCCATCATTTATTGTAGACCTTGCACTTACATGCCCATATCTGCAAGAATTTCCATGAAATCTTCATTGTTGACTGGCCTTTTATTCCTCATGTTTACACCTAGTAGAAAATTCTTGCTGCTTTTTTCTTTAAAGGTGATTACAAAGGAGAAAACGAATTAGTGTCAGTCATTGTTTTATGATACATATTTGGAGGACTAAAGAGTACAAAAAAAATGAAATCATTAAATTATGAAGGTGTTTTTGAACATTTTAACATTAGACATTACGGACAAGTTGTTTTTCCTCTAAGTTTCTCTTCCGTTACAGAAGATGGAAAGTTCGTGTCATTAGGAACAGTTTGCAAGGGAAACCTAGCTGAAAGACAGAGTGTTTTTTTGCCAAATCTGATACAGTGGACCATCACCTCAGTGAAGTGACATGACACTTTGAAAATACTATATAACAAATTTTCCACAGGCAGACATAAAATTTCTTTTCTTTCCCTTTCAAGCAGGGCCCATCAAGCCAGAATGGGGGCACTATAAAAATATACCAGTTGGACTGTTTCCAGTGCATTTTTAAGAATCACATGAGCTGTGATTACATCAGTCCTAAGCCTGTACCAGGAGACAGGGTAGAGGAGCGCTGCGGAGTTAAGAGGAAGAAAGTGAATCACAGTGGTTCTGAGGATATGCCACAACCTGTTGGACAGGAGAATGCATGTTCCTAAACACATCCCCTCTTTGGGTAACTGTCTTCATCTCTTTAGTCATTGAAGCTTAAAAAGATTTCCATTGCAGCCATGGTGATCGCATCCCTTCTCCACACACTGTTGGTGTTGTGCTCTCATAGGTAGCAGCCATCCAGGCCTTGTGGTCATTTCTTGAGTGCAGGAGAGCTCGGTGATGATGGTGGGATTCAAAACACCCTGTTGGATCTTATAGTTTATCATTTAACTAGGCTAAGTTGCGCTAAGTCACTGGTCGGGGGTCCCTTTATGTCGGAAAGGGAGGTCGCTCTCCAGAGGTGTTAAGTTGAATGCTTCGTGAGAGGAGGAACAAATCAATGCCTAGAGATGTCTGCTGGTCTCAACTGATGGTGGCAGGATTTGGATTCATGTTAAATGAGAAGAATCTTACCTGGGTGTATTTTATCTAGAACTTGCCAGGTGCGTGCCTAATCTCTAGCCCTGGCACAGAAGATGCAAGTGGCCTTCCTACCAAAATAGATGAGGGGGACCACGTGGTGTTCTTGGTATAGATGTGTGCCGTCTGCTTACCAGGCCAGCCATCGGTGGAAGGTGCCTGATTGCTGGGACGGGCTTTTCAGTAACTTCAGGAAACGGAGAAGAGCATGGGAGGCCTCTGTGGAGTTTATTGGTAAACCAGAACGCATGGGGAGAATCAGAGAGAGAAAAGCCGATCAAGATTTATAGGGCAGAGGTTTGCATTCAAATGAGAGAGCTGGATCTATACAGCTGATCATAAAGGTAACAGGACCTCAGAGTCCCAGGGTATAAATCAGTCTCTTGTATTCCAAAAGCAAAGAAAAGATTTGTAAATGAACACTTTTTTTGCTTAGAACTTATTGGCATGACTTGTGATTATGCTTTAGGATTTGTAAATCTGTTTTAGGATTTGTAAATCTATTTTGTGACTTAGAAGCCAATCGAATGTTTCAGAAGTCAGTCAGGGAGTTAAATCTGATGTGAAAAGTCATGGTTTGTAAATCAAACTGCAGTTCTTAGGTTAGCTGAGAGGATTTATGAATCTGGACGGAGATATCTAAATCTGGTTTATAAAAGTACTGATTCATAAATAAAACCCCAAAGAATGGCTTGGTTCCTGGCAGGCGACGAGTCAAGAAGTGCAAAATGACCATGACAGGGACGCCCAACCCTGTCTATCCCGTGGACCCAAGACCCCCTGTCAGCAATCCCTATGCTGCAGCAGATCTACCCATCATTAAAAAAGGAAAGCTCAGGCCCCCTTATTGCAGTCAGTACAATGACAAGAGCCTTTAGGGACAGGCCAGAGAGGAGAGAAGTCATTTTGCAGCTGTTCTCCAGACTGAGGTGAGGACACCAGGACCACCTCACTGGCACGGGGGAGAGTACCACCACCTCCCCCTGTTAACACAGAAAGCCCTGCAGCCTCCTTGCTAGCCCCTTAGCACCACAATTTCCACTGAGGCCAAGGGTGAGTGTTCCTGAAACACTGTGCTGCTTCAAAAGTTTCACCATATAAAAGTATTTCTTATGTTAAAAAAAAAAAAAATCAAATTTCTACAGTTCTAAAACTTTTTTTAAAGCATTTAAATTTTAAGCTGAGGATTTATAAATGGGCTATTAAAGTTTAAGAGTTTCATTATAGTTTTTTTTTAAATCATAATTACTTTAGGTAGGGGAGGAGGGATAGATCTACTTTATTCCTAGTGGAAACTATACATATATATGAAGTATCTATATAAAAGCTGGAACTGAGCTTATATTAATACAGTTTAACTGATATTCAATAACTTCACCCTCCCTTTTTCCTATTGTCCATATTTAAATACTTCAAAAAGAATTCTAATCAAGTGGAAATTAATAGGGGAGGAAAGACTGGGGTAGCAGGAGAGGGCTCTAATCCCGCTCTCTCTTAATATTTCAAAGTCTCTTTTATTTTCCTAATAAAAAAAAAGAGAGCGCGAGAGGGAGAAAGTGGAATTAATCCAGTGCTCTGAACTGTCCTCTCGTCTTACTGATTTAAATAAATTCCAAGAGCATATCACACCAGAAGGCCATTCCTGGCCACGTGCCAAGCTGGGCTCTTTCTTCCCAACTTTCCCTTCCTGCCTTCCCCAAGAGGGGACAGGTGGGAGAAGACCCACCGGTCAGCCTCCCATTCACCACGGGCAGGTTGGACACGGAGCCAAGAAACAGCCAACTGCAGAGGAACAGCCGTGTTTGCATTTGTGTTTCTGCAGGGGTCTGGGCGTCCCCATCACCTCTCAGTGCTGCATCCTGTACCCACCAAGCAGGAGGACGACCAGCCTCATCTTCCCGTGGTGGCCTGGTGGGACTCGGCGCAACGTGTGGTGGAAGGGCCTGGGGGGCCATGCACACTGGGACCTCTGAGGACCTGCTCATCTCTGCTCCCAAAGGTCTTGCAGACCTGGGCACCTGTGTCCTCCACGGATGGCACCGGAGCCGCGGCAGTGCCTCGCTCAGCACGTGAGGCCAAGGAGAGGGAAAGTCCCCGTGGAGCGTTCTTCCACAGGAAACAAAGGAGAAATGAAATATTCTGCCTCGATTCGCCTTCGTTTCTCTGTTACCGGTGCATTCAGCAGCTGTCTCAAGACAGAGAGCAGACCCTCCACTGACATTAACCTGCGCGGTTACTCTGCGTGGCTCCAAAGCTCCCGTGCCAGGGCCTGTGCACCTAAAATGGAGATCCCATCTGGCACAGGGTGTGCCCCAGCCTTGAAAAGTTATCTAAGCACTAAGCACAGTGCAAAAACTGCAGGCAGCCTTGTTAAACCACGCAGAGCAGAGGTAAGAATTTAACATTCTAAACTAAGCAGCAAATAACCATTTTATTAACTGAACAGTGCACACTAGATGGCATACCACTCCTTACCTACTGCTTTTATGGCTGTGTTATATTGTCATTATTATACTCATGTTAAGATAGCATCCAAATTCGCACAGCATTTTCCTAATACAGGCAAGATCCCTGTCCTATCCCACTCTGGCTGGTGCATATCAGATCAGCATACACATAAAATCAAAATTCAGCCTTGCAAAGGCAGCAAATCGCTGTTGAACTGAAGGGAGATGCAGCAAGTTGTTCTGAGCTTGAATTTCCTCCCTGCCTTGATGCCACACAGCATGATCAAATCTCGTCTATGAGAAATCATTTTCTTCTTCCCAGTTTGTTTTAAAGGTGCATTTTCTTGCTGTGAAAGCTGTGGCTCTTCTAAGAAGAAAGAGATGTCAGGACTCAGGTACATCCTAGCAGTCGCAAGAGATAGCAGTCTTAACAATGTGGAAAGATATGCCAGGATCCTCCTTTTAGGAGGTGCCTTGCAACACTTCAGGGTTTTTCTGAACTAAACACTTTCAACTGACCAATCTGGTTAACTGACAGGTTCTTAAACAAAACTTTTCCTCAGATACTTTATTGGGGAATACATATTTCTTTTAATTTGGAAGCTTTCTGTTGAAAAAGCTGTCTTACAGATTTCCCAATCTCAATATGCAGAAAGAAAAATGCATTATGTATGACATTAAGTTTTTAAGTTGTAGAACAATGAATAACTTGCATAAGGAATATGCAGATCCAGGAGGGTGCCTTCATTCGACTAGACCACAGCTTAACAGAGTGGCAAAAGAGAAGGAAAAAAAAAAAAAAGCTATAGTTTGAAAACATTTCAAGACAAGTGATGGCACCCAGAAACAACTGTACTAGCACACATACGAATTAAAGTGAAGGGGATAAAGAATTTTCTGTATGTTTTCAAGTCTTCGGTTTCTTAGCAATGTAACAAGAAAAACAGAAAAAAAGAAAATGATACCTATTCTAAACCCACCAAGGACAAGAAGTTTGAAATAATGTTATATTTGTATCTGTAATATCTTCTCATGCCTGGCTGCAAATGCATGCTGCCTTTGCCCAGAGCTAATAACCAGTTATTACCTACAGTGACCTAGCTGGGCACTTGGGAGAGAAATCATACCACAAGATATTGGTGGGAAATACAAGCACTGGGCTGAAAATAATAAAAGAGATTCAAATTCATAAGGATTTCAGCTAACAACACATCTAGAGGAAAATTACCACAGAGCCCTTATGAGAGCAAGAAACCATGGGGCCATGATGCTGCAAGACACTTGTATGGGTGAAGGTGGGCAGCCAAAGGGACCAGAAGTTAATGCCCATCACACAGCGGCAAACAATGCACCCAAAAATGTTCACTGCCTTCACAAAACGTTTTTGCTGAGCAAGAAGGGAGGTGACACTGGGTTCATCAGCTGGCCCTCAACTGGCCAGCCACATTTGCTGTGGGAGAGATGGGGACAGCCACCAAGCGACAAATGCAGTAGGACACCTCCTTCCCCTTCTCCTCCATGTCCACCTGCTTGGGTGGACCTCAGGGCACTCTTGGGCCACGTTGGGACTCTTACTGCCGGCACACTGGCGCAGCCTGGGGAGTTGGAGAGGGCAAGGTCCCAAAGCTCCTGCTGGAGGGTGTTACTGCAACAATAACTATTAATGCAAATAAAAGGGGTAATAGAGTCTCCTTGTTGCGTAGTCCTGCCCAGTTCATCAGATACATTCTCTTTCCTTAAAACTGGGAAAATTAAAGCTGTCAGCAACGTATTCATTAAGTGTAGCTGTGTTCCCTCCTCTCCAGCTGTTCACAACTGGACCATGATACTTACAAATCAGGTCATTGCTCCAAATTGATAGCAAGTTTCAGCCCTGATTTCTTTTGGAGTATTTATTATTTATAACAAAGTGGTGCTTTAAGACCCAGATGTAAACATACTCTGTTGTTCAGCCTACTTCCAAAGAACTTTCTATCAAATGATTCTATATTTTCCTTATTTTTAAATGGAAAAGATGGTTTCTGCAGAAGTCCTTTTTTTTTCCCTGGTGGAAGCCATCAGATTTTGTCTCAGAAGACGTGCTGTCTGTACTTCATAACTCTATTTTTCCCTGTTCACTCTGCTCCTGACCAGACTTGCAACCCCCTTTAGGTATCAGGCTTCCTTCCTGCGTGCAGCAATGCGGTGTTGGGTAGAAGATCCCACAGCCCTAGCCCCATGGAGGGCATGGCGTATTCCACCTGCAGTGCTCTGCCCATGAGGCACCACCACAACTACTGCTCCTGTAAGCTGAAGTCAGGTGGACCCTAAACAAGAGAAGGGATTAATTTCATCCAACTGTAGCCCTGTAAAGAGTGGCCTCCAGTCTGTTCTTGTTGTCCTCTGTGACTATGGCAAGGGTCGGACACCTCACTCCACCTGCCCTTGCATGCCTCTCCTATAGCAGAATCTATCTCTTCCTAGAGTGCTTGGATCTTTTCATCAACTACAAATGTTCCTAGATGACTTGTTCATAAGTGACACCTAAAGTCAGGTGAGATGAAAGCCATGTGCAAAGTACAACACTTCAAATCAGAATTGTTCAGCTCTTTCCAGTCTGTAAAAAAGCACCAGCTCTATTTAAGAGCAAATATCAAAAATGTTGGGATTTCCCAAAGGACCATAATTCCAATTTTTGTTGTCCCTGCCCCAAAGAGTTTGTGATAAGAATGAAAAAGAGCAAGAAAGTATGTCATCTCCATTTTACAAGGACAGACATGGGGTAGAACTGAGGCACGGCAGTAAGGCTCAGACTGGTGTGCACCCTCTTTCTCCCTCCAGCCTGGCCTCTGAACTTGTTCCTGAGTTCTGAAACTCAGGTTAGAGAGGCAGGGTTCATCTCACCCAGCCCGTGCCTGGAAACAGCCAGGTGTCCACCTTGGCCAGTTCTGTAGATCCCTTTTGCAGTCAGAGGAGAGAGAGGTGGAAGCCTTCAGAGAGCCCTTCACTCCATCAAAAATTTGCCATATGCATTTGCTGTACGTCATTTGTGCCATAATCAGGTCCTTCAATATGTTGTATTGTTTTTGTTGGTTGATCAGATGATCCATACTTCCTTACAAAACAACATGAGTGCCCTCCTGCACTCCCCAAAGAATTCACTTCCTTTGGTCAGTGCTTAGCATAAATGTTATCCAAGTTATTTAGAAGTCAGCCAGGAGAGTTCTTCTAGTGCAGAGATTTTCCCCAGTATTCAGGCAGATGTTCAACTGTTAGGGATGCTGTCTCTCTTGTGGCAACACTCTCATAAATACAATCTGATCCAGCCAGTTATCCACCAGTAAATGAATAAAAGATTTTGTGAATAGAATTGTGACCTGGCATGGTCTATTTGCAGAAACATTTCAGATATAGCCTTCCCACGTTTGCATAATTTCTAGTCTCAGCATTTCTAAGACAAGTTTTACCAGCATATCTTTGCTCTGTTTAGTTGCTGTTATGGGTGAAAAGTGTTATCACTCCCTGAGCCAGAAGTTATAAGCAATTCTCATATATAGCACTTGGTCAGGGTGGGCTGGGTCCTGTGATTGGAGTCAGACATGCCTTTTCCATTTACAAATGTACACATGTGTACACTCATGCACATGCAAATGCTGGGACATCCCATGCCCTCTCAAACAATCATTTGCTAAAAGACTCATCTCAACACAAACCAATATGAACCTGGCTGCTACATTACTGCAGGAATGCAAGATAAAGCAGTATGAATACAATAACCCATAAAACTCAGCAAATCCTCCAGTTAGAATATAATTTTAGCAGAGAGAGGGGGAAAATAGCTTTTTTCTCAAAGAAAAGGTGATTTAAAATTAAAATTCATTAAAGAAGGCTAGCTGACACATTTTTGTATTCTTTGAGGAAGTATATCTGTTTAATTTAATGCACTGTCCAATTAAAAAGAAGTGGTCCCTTACTACAGATATGATTTATTCTCAGATAAACCACTGATTTATGGCTCACTGGGGTATATATTTAATACTGTCAAAAAAAATGAAAGGACACCCAAAACTATCTGCAGTGCTACAGTGACTCAGTCTGAAAAGGATCTGAGGAAGCAAAGACCCCTGGGAGTTAAATGTAATCTTTGCCTGGGATAAAAGCACAGAGAACTGCTGATCTTTACAAAAGGATCCTTCGCCACTAGTCCCAGCCACCCTCCACATACACACATACACACATACACACATGCACACACACACACACACTTCCTCTCCTCTTCCGCACACCAGCTGAGTACAGCAGAGCACGGGCTGCCATGGGAAAGCACAGATTTTAAACAGAAGGAAAAATAACATTGTTGGGGTTTTCTCCCCAAATTCTTAATACCAGCAAAATGATACACTAAGCAAAGTCTTATCTCTTGGTAGCTGCAGACAATAATAATTCATTTGTTAACCTGTTATTTAGAATAGTTGCTTCTTTTGTATGCAGCTGATGAATCTCGTCTACAGATTTCTAAGTGCTTTTCCAATTTGTGAGCCTCATTTAGGAGAAACAGAGGTCCGGGATAAGGAAAATGGTTTGCTTCAGTTCACAGTGTGGGTTAGCAGCAGCCTCAGGAAGGGGCAGCGGGATTTCTCCATAGGTGGTAACCAGGCTGCACGGCAACTTCTCCATGAGTTATTCTGCCCTTGAGCTGTGGAGCGGGGTTCATCTCCTCCCAAGACAAGTATCTGAGAGAGGCTGGGAACTCGTTTCTCGCCATCATTTATAAAGGGAACGCAGACTGACTACCCAAGAGGGGATATCTGCATTAGGCATCCTTGAACTCTGACGGACAAATCCCACTCAAGGTATCTCGACTCAGCCCGCAAATGGTGAGGACAGAAATGGGAGATGCGGGAAGGTTTTCCATTGTCTTTTCCATTGCACGAGACCACAGTGCTGATCGTGTGCTGCAAATGGGCATCCTTATGCTGCTCTCATCTGCTGAGCTCTACAATGCACTAGATCACCATCACCTCCTCTTACCAGGTAGTTCATACTGTGCTACGATGGAGTACCGATACCCCTAAACATCCCAAAAGCATTAGCTGGACCTTAAATATAAATTTATCTATAAGCATTAGGTTGTCTGTATCCAGGATTTACCTCTTCAGAAAGAGCACCGATCCTGCTTACATGATTTTTCCTTACCACTGTGAAAAGTAGCTATGTACTTTTAAGCAAATGACAGCTGAGGTCCTCACACAATTGTATGACTCCAAGAGCAAGCACTTAAGAAGGCATCAGTTTTCCAAACATCGTAATTAATGAGGAAATGTGAACCTCTGCAAAGGCAGGGAGAAACATGAAGTCCCTTGTTTTGGTGTATGTGTGACAGAGGATTTTTGTGTCAACCCACGGAGGCTACAACTGATTTTCCTCCTGGGAATGAAGCAGGAGCATCCATGGTCCTTTGCAGAGCTCTGAGACAGTCCAGCCTGGACTTGGCTGTTCGGGGAGAGAGAAGGAATCTTAACTGTATTTAATATTAGGATTTTTTAAGGATTCAGACATGATATGAACATACTCCACCTCTGCTGCTGGATGAGCAGAGTTTGGATTGATGAGAAGTAAGGGACAGATTTGTGCTTCTCTTTATTTCTGATTTCTCCCAAAATATACCTACCCTTACCTAGACAATTTCTACCAGTTTATAAGTAATACTCTGTTACATTTTATTTAACACAACAAAATTATCTGTTTTCATATAGCTAGGATGTGAGCTTGGGTCAAGGATCATAAATTCAAGATAAAGAACTATCTTGTAAACAGAAAGAAAGCCTTAGGAGTGATTTGCCTGTATCTGCTTCTCATGAGTTCCTGTAAAATCCAGTCAAAAAAAAAAAAACTCTGAAAAAGTGAAGGGACTTGATGACATTTTAATTTTCTGTAAAATGTTTATCTGAAATACCACTTTCTTCCCAGGTAGGGGAAAAAATGAGGTAAAACTCTAAGATTAGCAGCTGCAGTGAAATTAGGAGGTGGCAAACTTCCACCCAAAAGCAATGCCATGGTGAAGTGCATCAAACACACAAGGTGTTGTGGGTCCTGGCCATGAGTTGCCCAAGCTCTGTGGCCCTCTCAGGCCACTCTGATGTAAAGGCTGCTTTCATACTGCTGCCTCTGAGAGCTGTGGCTCTGAGATAGTATAGAAAGAATAGACATGAGCAATGATTTTGTTTTTTTTCTCTACTTTTCTTTCTCTTAGTCTCAAGAGTTACTCCAGATACAGAGCTACACTGCTGTCAGACAGGTGTAAACAGAAGAATCAAGCTGAAGGACTAGACAATTTAATGCACTCTCTCCCTTTTCCCCTTCTTTATTCTTTGATTTTCCTCTCTGCCTCACCAATATTTCATCTACAAACTGATCAGACCAAAGATGTGAGCTTCAGTGGGCAATAGCTCCATACAGCATGGCAACACTGTACTGAGACAGATGTCTCTACCAAAAGCAGAGCTGTGTGTTGGCTGATACCAGGTCTCAAGGCTACCGAAATACAACACGCACATGCTGCCAGTGTTGGCAAAGAGAGGAGGTGGAAGGAACCTTTTCAGTTTAAGAGCTTAAAAATTCTCCATCATATGGGGTCTTTGGACAGGCTGCCTTTCTAAAAAGTGTACTTGAAGCATGAACGACCTGGCTCTGCAGTGGATATATGGAGCTGTCTTTTTTGGCATTATCCTCGGCAATGCTCCCTGCCTCTTGGCCAACCTGGAAGCAGCTAGCAGAGACACAGCACCTTCCTGCTCTGCGGACATGTTGCATATGTACCCTGTGTGGTACCTACTGTACCGTGGCAATCCAGTCAGGCTGTCCCTGCCCACATTCCCATCCTGCTCCTCTTGAGGTCTCCTTGCTCCCTGGAGAGCTACGCTACCCAAAATTTCATCACACCTCTGTGAAGGAGGCAGTTTCAGCCACTGTCCTTCTCAGTTCCCTCTGCCCCTGGCTAGCAGGCAGGTTTGAGTATGGAGGACAAAATGTGATGGCCTCTCCTGAAGTGATTCGTCATACAGAACATCCCACATTGAGCCGAGAAGTGTTAACTGGTTTTTCAGATACCATCAAATACATTTAAACAAGCCTGATGCTTGAATGCTCTTTGCATCAGGTGTGTTATACATAAAATATGTTGAGTCAGTGATAGTGCCCTTATCTAAAGACAGAAGCCAGCAAAATTTCATCCGGTGCACTTTGTCAGATTCTTCCTTGACACAGACAGTCAGCGGCTCGCTGTGACAAGCGGGCGATTGCATCTGGCTCTGGGGAGAGGTGGTGTTCGCATTTCCCTCTGCTGTTCACTGCCCCCAGCTACTTTTTTCTCTGGGATTGGTAAATGAATGGGAGGATGAAGAGCACATCCAGCAGAGTTTTAGATTGTAGTAGGCAGGCTCTAGAGGTGAGCAGCATTTTGGGCAAGATTGAGACCATGCACCTTCGCTCTGAAGAGAGGGTGGGAGGTAGCTTTGCCTCTGCAGCAGTGTCTTAAGGAAGAGCTACAACATGACTTCATCTACTCGGCCAGCAGAATGAGCCAGCAGCATGATCAGATTTATCTTCATAGCTTAAAGCCAGTTAGCTTGGTTACCAATAGCCACCACGTCACTGCAGTGTAGGCTCTAGGGCAGGCTCCACAAGGCCCCTGCATCCCTGATGACCTTCTCGGCGTTGGAAGCTGCTGCCCACATGCACTACCATGAAGGCTCTGTCTCCTGAGCTCCTGGGTAGGGAAGTGGTCTTCTCCAATACCTGCTGGGCAGGTTTTGCACCTCCTCCCCAGCAGTGTCCCTCACAAGTAGGCAGTGCCCTTCTTTTGTGGGGACTTCCCTAATCCTAGCTGGGTATCAAAGAACACAACGGCTCCAGGAACAGGCCCAAAGGCATGTCTCCTTCACTTGAAAGTTCCTTTCTGGCCCTGCCCGCAGTTCATCCTTAAGGCCACAGGTCTTGCTGAGCCTGAGTTGACGTCCCCCAGGTAGAAGAGCAGCTAGGGGCACAACAGACCCACAAACCCTTTGCCTTTTCTGTAGAGAACTGTGTGTTTGAGTTTCTTTATCTTCTAGTCCCCCATTCAAGCATTGAAACAAGGGCTTAAGACATTAGTCTGTACCTTGGGGGTGTTTCTACTCTGCAGCTGGCTTCCTGTGTGACCATGGCAAAGTCCCTCAGCCTCCCTGTCCCGTCCTTCAGTTTCTCTTTGGTACCTGGGGGATAACAGCACTGCCTGTCTCAGAAGGGTGCTGGAAAGATAAACACAGTGACGCATCCGGCAATGATGGGAAGGGAAGCAGATAAGCACCTGAGCTATAGAATATAGGCACGGGAATTATCTAAAGGCAGAAAAGGGATTATCGCTTTGGAATGAGTCTGTCTCTGCTGAACAGGGGAATATTTGACACCATAAAAGTCTCTCTTCCATGCACGGCCTGGCCAGGCCATCCGCATACATACAGCCCATTTGCCCACCCACCAACTGAGAGGCTCTCACTGATGTTTACACCCCCCCCGCCCCACCATTTCCAAGTGACTTTTGGCTAATTCAGGCGCTAGGAAATAAAATCACCAGGTGAGACTCATACATGCTGTGACTTCTTCAAGATGAAACCAGCCTTTGAAATTTCAACTGTGGCTCAGCCATCCTTTAGTCCTGAGAGCTGCATCTGCAGCTTGTACTATCAGTGTCATTTGAAGTGAGCCAGCCAGGCAATCTCTTCATTAGCCAGCAGATCATGAGAGAATTTAATGAATTACAAGTACACCTCTTGGCTCCTGGGCACCTCACACCAATTATAAAAGACAGACACTGGAACTGAGCACATCTCTGCATTCCCGTTCATTGAAAAGGTGGTCCAATGCATACATATGTGAAGCCAGGTACCAGAGCAATTTATCTTGACAGCACTGGCATGAACAAAAACATCTGTGGTGTCAGTGGCTACAAAGGAGAATGACCCATTTCTTCTCTTAGCTGGTGCAGAGGAGGCCAAGCTTGGTGAACATCTGTAAAGCAGGTAACTCCTGATAGCTGGTCTAGACAGCGTGGCCATTAGGAGGGCACACACAGACCTCTGTGCCTCATCCACAGAACAGTCCTTAACAGGGGCTGCCCTCAGCTCCCTTTACCTGGGAAAAGGCTAAGAAGTGGTCCAAAGAAAGCAGACTGGGCTGCCTTTAACACTACGAAAGAAGCCTTGCTATGAAACTCCATAAAGGACCAAGAACTTCCTCTTCATCTCCTCTCCCTCTCTCTCCCTCTCTTGCCTTCTCCCACCTCAGAAAGTAATCTCATCCTTTCGTCACATATTATTGAAATCCCAGCTCTTAAAAAAACTCCCATTTTTGCCCAGACTGAGAGCATGTCATTCGGAAGTGATGTGCAAGGCAGAAGATAACCAGGTAGAACTCAGCGATTCGCCACAGAAAATGGCTCCATGTATGGTTGTAATGCTATCAGAGTCCGTCCCTCAATAGCTCTTTACTGCTCCCAAGCTCAGAATCTGCTGATTCAAGAACTTTGCCTGCGCGGGCGGAGGAGGAGGGAATGTGGGGTGGAGGGAGTTGTGGAGGTATATAAAAATAGAGCATTTGCAGTCCAAACGGAGCACATAATAATGCAAAGGCTCTTCTTTCTTTCTTTCTTATTTTTTTTGGTGGGGCGGGAGAAGCAGAGCACAGTCTCTCCTGCTCGCTCTCTCATTCTGTGTCCTCATTTCATGCTTTAGTTGTGCTGATTGGGAGGGCTGAATCCCCTCAGCTAACTGCTTAGTACAAAACATTTGCACTCCAGTCTCAAATGGAGAGAGGTTAGAGGCTAACTTCATGCAGACAGGGGATTTTACAGAGGCAAGTGGGGTCTCTGAGGGGGTGCAGCTGCACGAATTTTTGCACTAGGAGGTCTCCTATCACTGAGGAGTCTGAGAAAAACAGTCCCACAGTTTCCCCAGACAGTTCTCATTTAACCAGAAATATTAGATGTCTTTGTGTGTAAAGCAGAAGAAACCTTTCACTGTTCAGCAGGCTTTCTTTCAGATGTGGTGGTGCACAAGCCTTTTGGGAGTAAGCAGAAAAGGAAATAAACCCCGTCTCTAAACAGCAAAGCGGGTAGGAGGCAGGGTAGAGATTCATGCATCTGTACAGTTTTGACCCCGCCAGTGTCTTTGACATCATCCTGGACTCTGGTCTTGACTGTTATTTTAACTTTGGATGAGTTGAGGCATCCAAAACATTTTGGATGGTTTTGTAAATCAGTGTATTAAAATTTCAGATCATGCTTTTTGTAGGAAAGATCTGGGGAACTGTGGCATAGAAAACTTGCTGTAATTGTGTAGCTGCTGTTTGGTAGCTGTAGACGTGGCACAGTCACCCTCCAAGCAGAGGATTCATCATTTAGGCAGGGGGGGATATTATTTTGCATCACCAAGCCATTGACAAAAATCACTGCAGGCCTTTCCCTGTCAGTTCCTGTGAGAGACCTGATCCAGATGGACCTAGCAATGCTGGCCAACCTCCTGCCCATCTCAGCTCCATGCATGTTGCTAGGCTGTTGGTTACTTGCCTTTGACCACCAAATAAACCAACTCTTCCATCTCCTGGTTGAAGAGAGGGTAAATGGCTGGCAATGTTAGTGGCTGAGGCTTGTAGCGGGGGGAAGGCTTTTTCCCTGGGTCAACTGCTGGGTCTGTAGTTTTGCTTTCCTGGGATCATGGTGTGTTATTGCTGTGTGAGAAGCTCATTGCTGTTCCAGCCCACCACAGGGCTATACCTTGCTTTACTGACCCCAGGACAAGACAACGCTGAACAGAATTTGGAAGTCATCTTCACATTTCCTCTTTTCTCATCTGTTATCTTCTACTCAGAATGATGGGTTTGCCTGATCAAGGAAGCCTTTTCTCTCTCTAGCACACAGATCCCTTGCTGGGTGATTTTTTTTATGGAGAATGTGATTCCAGGATCAGGTGGCTCTTTCACTCTCTGTCCTTTGCCCCCATGTATCCATCATCATTAGTGTGCACCTGGGGGATTTCACCCCCGTCCACCCTTCCCATCTGAGGCAAACAGGCAGCCAGGCTAGGCTTTAAGTTTCCTGTCAGTTTTCTAGACCTTATAAATTTAGGAGCCGTCAGCAAAGTAAAGGAGGATCACAATACCATACATGGAGAACTGCATAATCTTGAAGACGAGAGTAAAGGAAATGGGATGAATTTTAAGACTACTAAATGCAAGGTCATGCACTTAGGGATTAACAAGAAATTCTGCTCTAAACTGGGAGCTCATCAGTTGGAAACGAGAGAGGAGCAGAAAGATGTGAGTGTATTAGTTAACCAGAGGATGTCTATGAGCCACCAGTAAGTTGCAGTATGAAAAATCAAAGATCCTAGCCTCTATCAGGTGAAGCATTTCCAGTTCAGATCAGTGACACTGCAAAGGTTTCATATATGGCATGGACAAGATTTTGCCTGGGTCATTCTCTGCATGGAAGAGGTTGTCAAGCCCACAGAGAAAAATCTGGAAAATGGATAAGGGAACAGAGAGTGCTAATATTAAAAGAGGATATTAACAGCTTTTGGTTTGTCTAACAGACGACTTGTTGGACTGCTGAGAAAAGATATTTTCCTTAGAGGCAAATGGAAGAGCTAGAAGACTCTGTTGGCACCAGAGCAAATGAACCTAGCATGAATCAATGTACACTGGAAATTAGAAATATTTCTCTAGTATCAAGGCAGGGAAATTGTGGAACATCCACCCCAGAAGAACAGGTGAAATAAAGAACAAAGTAGTCTTATGCTGGAGGCAGTGTCTCTATGGCACAGCTGTTTCTGGAAGGAAGGTTTGGTCTTGGCTGAACATGGCCATGCATGGGCGCGTTGACATATGGAAGCTGTAGGTTCATTATCCCACCCTGCCTGCTTCCAACAAGGGAGGTGCACCTCCATGCAGAACATCCCAGCTGAGAGCTTTGGCCACAGGACCTGTGTTGCCTTCTGAATCTTTAATAAGCTTGCATGAGATGGCTTGGAGCCAACAGCAATCTCTAAAACAGCAAAAGGCCTTGTGGGCCTGTCTCTGGTGTGCAAGGGACACAAGACTGACCAGGTGAGGCCGGGGCAGCCGTGAGCTGTAGCTCCACAGAGATTCCCAGGAAGGCACAGGCAGAACCACATCGAGGTGTATTGGCCCCTGTGGTACCATCACTGGCCCCCAGTCTTTCACCACGTATCTGTGCAGACACACACACACACACACACACACACACACACACACGCACACACATCCCTGACATGCCATGTCACTCTGGGACCTTCCCACCAACCCAGATGGATGCCCCAGTCTTTGGGGGCCTCCCATCCCACAGCACTTCATACACATCGCAGCAGCCTTTTACAGACTGCCACGGGGAATTTAGTGTAAGGGCCTTGGAATAAAATGCACACTAGGAACAGGTTTATACGCCATATTTACTGGCACAGGAGCAATGTTTCAAGTTGTGCTAAGGGGGGTTTGTCATCCCCTTTAGAAGATCTCACTACATAAAGCATTGCCTTTTTTTCCTTCACTGACATTTTTCATCACTTTTTCCCTCAGTGGAAAACAGGAAAATGGGAGATTCCCTTTGGTATCCCCCAAGCCTGTTCACCAAAGCCTGTTTAAAGTTTCTAGGCTTTTCCGACATTGCTTAGGCCAAACCCTTGTTTTAACCAGTTTCCCAAATGTGGTGAACAGTACTTGCCCCTCAGCAGCCCTGTCACAACTTCTGCCAATCTGAGGGTGTTGCAGCTTCTGGCTAATCTAAACAAAGTGCTTTGTGCCTGCAATCAACCATGAGGAGGGGAGAAATATTAGATAATAGCAGCATCACATTTCTTTTTATCACAATGATATTAGTTATATATACACAACTGCAAATAAACAGCTAATATGAGTGCAAATGCTCATGCAAGAATACTTCTAATTAAAGACACTTGATAAACAGCACTAGGGAATGTGCCAGAAGTGATGGTGCGACAGAGAGGAGCTGCCTAGATTTATGCAAGCCATCAGCAGTTAACAGCGGGCAAGGATTAGTGACTCAAGTGTTGAGCCCAACACCAACCCTCTGGGGATGTTATAGCTGTAGTCACATAGGGAAGTCTCTAAACCATATGAGTAAGCACTGTTCTCCAGCATTGCCAACGACAAAAAGGGAGGTAAGGAAGAAGTCACAACCTCTTTAGACAGTCTGAAGAAAAGCCCACTAACAAAGCAAGAAGAGCAACACTAGTCCTGGATAAAGGTAGGTATGTCCCATGGCCAAGCCATGACTCATGGGCTGTGTTCGGCCAGGACAGAGCAGCAGCCTCCTACCCCGCATCATCAGCGTGGACCTTTGTGCCTGCTGGAGGGTTCCTGGGCCAGAGCATCTAGGTCCCAAACTGAGCTCAAAGAGCTGCCAGTGTTGAGCCTGAAGCTCAAAACAGAGGACCTCAGGGCTTCCTTTCAAGTAATATTTTTGTGCCCGCTATAAGTGACTTCGGTGAGTGGTCTCCCTTTTTTTCAGTGCCAAAAAAGTCCTGCCAAGAAGAAAGTCTTCAGGGCCTGCTCACATTCCAGCAACGCTCTGGCCTCCATAAGTCCTTTTCACAGCACACAATATGGCATTGTGATTAGATATAAACTGAAAGTGTATTTCCTGCCCTTCCGTAATTACACTGGCTTATGGGAACTTTATTCAGCACGAAGCCTTATTATTCTGCAGAATGAAATTCTGTATAATTTTCCTCTCCTCCAATGCACAGATGAAAAATCATATTTTGGTCCGAGTTGGGAAGAAAGGCTCAGTTATCACTTGAGAGCGTGGTGTTATTTTCCCCCGGAATTAAAAAATCCATCTGGGTGTACGACCCCGTTCACCCTCCTGCCTCTCCATTCAGCCTTTTGTATGCATATGAACCTTATCAATTTCCACTGCTGCAGAAAGGTGAACCAAAACAGCGTGCCTCCCCCGGTCCTCCTCACTCTAATGGAAACGTGCAAGCTGGAGCAATAAATGCATGTAAAATCCCCCTGCTCCACCAAGAAGGGGAGGAAAGTACAGGTGGAAAGGCTGGTTTATGGCTGTCGCACATTGACCAGGGTACCGACATCAATGCAGTCCCATTGTCAGCACAGCCAGGGATGTCAGGACAGGCTCTGATTTACACAACACCCTGCTTTCAAGCAAGGCTTACCTCTAAAAACAACTTTGTCCAGCCTTACTTGCTTAGCTCTTGGTCACTAGGGGAGTCTCTTGTGCAGGCACAGCTCATCTAACTCCTGCCCTGTATCAACCTGTTGCTTAACAAGACACACCAGATACCTTCTTGCTGCCAATTCTTCCTCCAAGAGAAGACTTGAAAAATTAAACTCCCATTTTTTTATAAAGTTTACCAGTGATAGGCTTCACTGCTGTCTCAGGCATCAGTTCATGCTAGCAGCCAGGCAGCACACACCTACAAGTGGATTAATGAGTGGTCCAATGGTCATACAACTCCACAGTCTGCTTCTAAAAACTGGGATTTAATCTCTATCTCCTGGGTGTCTGGTGATGGTGGTGTTTCTACTGTTTTTACTGTTGCTGCCACTGTCAGAAATAATGAAGGATAATGCTTCCACTAGTAGTGAGGGCTTTGCCTTTGGTGGTGATCATGAAGCCTAGACTGGGAATGGGATTCATCTGGCTAAATTTTGCTGCCCAGATCAGGCATCTATGCCAAGCCAGTCACATGGGATGGATCACTCTGTGCCCACCTCAGAATGGAATAAGCCCTGAGCATTTCCTTGCTGAATTTTCCTTGCCATTCAATGGGAGTGGGCTGCTGAAAATTGCAAGAACAGACCCACAGAGATGAACAGGACAATGAAAATCTGGAGTTAGAGAAGTAAAAGCATAATATAAAATAATGGTGGTGGGTTGGGATTGTTTGGTGAGACTCTTACATTGGCCTGGTGTTCCCTGGAAGCTGGGTCTGTTTTGACCTCAGTCAGAAAACTAATCGGCATGTCTGAAACACCGAGGAAGGGGAAAGCTGTCAAAGTTCCCCAGCACCTTGGTTTAAGTCACATTTGCAAGAGCAGGGGTGGGGTCTCACCAAGAGATCTTGTGTGCTTCAGGGGAAAACTATGGCAAAAGACCAAGTGTGAAACTTGATTGTACCAGGCATGGCCCAAAGCAGAGTAGGAGACAGTTTCTGCCCTGTATAAGCTCCATGTTCAAACAAAAGGTTTAATCATAGCAGGCATTCCAGCTCTCCAGTCTCCTACATGCCTATGCAGCTGCTCCACCCATTTCAGTAAGAAGCATCTTGATATATCCCGTAATAGTCACCTGCTGTGATCTCTGCCAGCCTCCTGCTGCATCTCCATTTCTGTTGTTCTTAAATATCTGCCTCTGTCCACACTGAGTCAAGTAGATCCAGGTCCCTATTTGCAGTCACCTGGTTGGTGCACCTCGCTCTAAAGCCAAAAAATCTTGAGGAAGGCTGGGGCGAGTACCTCCAGTTTACTTCCTGTCTTGACACATATTTACTGTGACTGTGGGTATGTCTAGTCTTTCTGGATTTCTCATCTCCTCAGGAAGTTTGGATGTAATAATATATGCTGCCCTTGTGAGGATGTACTTGTTACAATTGTATTGATGGCCAAAGTATTTATATGCTGTCATGCTAGGCACCAAGCAGGCAGGCCGGGTTTGGCATGTCTTGGAGGTCTGGAAAAGCTTTACATTAGATAAACGCTGTCTCCAAGAATTAAAGACTACCTTTGCTAAGTATTTAATGAACACGAGTCCAAAAGTACCCTCTTGTTACCCCATGCAGTATCTGTGGTGCTTGTCACACGACTTTCAAACGAATTAATAAAGGCGGCATTTTTGAGCCTTCTGGCTTTCCTGGTGAGGAAAGAGAACTTCTCTCCTCAGGAAATTTCATGTGTTCTCAGTCAGGCTGGCAAACCAGCACTGCAAAAGTATGAAAGGAACTTTTTGGCATTTTTGTGCCCTCTGAGAGGAAAAAAAGGAGCCATTCTGAAATAAAAGATGCAGGGCTGGAACCTTAGCAGCGGTATCATGAGATGCTGGCACTGGCTTCAGCAGGCCAGGCATTTCTAGAGCACAATAACTAGCATTAATATTCATGCATCGAGCCCAGGGTTGTCAGTGGGGATGCATCTATTAAGGGGAGAAGAGGGGGAGAAAAGAAGGCGGCACAGAGGCCTCTGCTTTTGCTTGCTGCCCCCTGCCCCATTAAATGAATATGGGGGGAGGGAAGGGCAGTCCATTTAGCAGGTCAGTGGCAAGCAGCGCTATCAGATGCCATGCCAAACTAATTCCTAATTGGGGCAGTGTTTGTCAACACTGACAGAGCCTTGATAACACTATAATCGCTGGAGCCACAAGCTCTGATAGAGATCTTAATCTCTCCACACCGTCCATTTCACACCGCAGCGAGCATGTCTGCCCCTTCCCCTGGCCCTCATGGCGCTGAGTAGCTGGGCTATATGCACCAAGAGGTTTAAAACAGCCCCCCCTTTTTCCTGTGTATCAATGAAAGGTGAGGAGGTAAGAGGCAGCTGAAGTGGGGGGAAAAACAGCATTGTGTGTCTGGGGAAATTCCTCAGGTTTTTCACTTTTAAAACAGGTTTTGCTTCATCAAGATGGGAAGCACTGTCTATTCACCACGCTGAACACCTTTTGCCTCCAAAATAGACATAGAAAATATCACCATCTGCTCTGGGAACATCCTGGCTTCTCGGCTCCTTTCTATTGCCTGATGCAGCACTCCTGGCAAAGCTTCTGATCACTTTGATGGATTTTTCTCCTCACAAAAGCTATAGCGGAAAACTTCATAGATGAGTGACTCAAGTGCAGAGCAAGGATGGGCTTTAACAAAGCTCACCTTGAAGGTCCGTGACTGAATCAAGTCTTCCAAGGTCAAGAGTCTCTCCCAGCACAGGAGGTGAGCAGACCCACTGAAGACTTGGTGGTGTTTTTTTTACCCACAGGTAGTGTTGAAGGGTTTCATGCTAAAGCAGCAGCACTGAGCACCAATAAAATTGCCGCATATCCTGCTTTTGCTGGAACACATCTGAAGTTCCATCCACTGCCTTAGGGTGCCTCAAATTTATTTCAGGATGCATGGAATGATCTCATTATTTCATCATTTATTATTTATGGTTTTCTTTTTAGATAAATGCAAAATGGTCTTTGCAGAGTATCACTAAGCTAACTAAGATGCCTCATGTGGACTCAACATGAGAAGAATAAACAGCTGTTTTACTCCAAGTTGTGATCCTTGTGGCTCATCCTAAAGCACACTCAGATTGACAGGATGCTGGTAAAACCCTTCCATACTGCAGAGTATCGCCTCTTCTTCCTATCATCAATGGGTCTGTGGATACAGTGATGACTTTCCGCAACAAAAAGTTTTATGTTGTCTTCAAAGGAAACCAGTAGGTTTATCCTAAATTGAGACAGGAATTGCTGAGACATCTTGGAAAGAAGAAGAGCCCAAAGACTCCTGACAGATGGTCCTGGCCCCCCAGAATGCCCTGGTTTATCTCACACTTTTGAGTGTGCCCCTGCTCTTATTGGTGAATAGGCTCTCTCCCATGCACGAGGGACGTCGTGTTTAGAACTACAGCAAACCTGCTGCAGAGCTGCAGAAGTGTCACTAATATTTTCTTCATTCATCATCCTGAGCTGCCATTTGGTGTCTGCTGTTTCTGCGTTCCTCCTGACAGGATGCAGAAGCAAAAGAAGACACCTAGGTATCTTTGACTTGCATGGATTTATGAAGAGGTAAGGAAATGCATTTTCAATGTCTATGAATTCTCAGCATGACCATGCGAGTCCATGGCTGTCCATGTGCATAAACAACACGATGAAGTGAGTTATTACCAAAGTGAAAGACCACAGCTCCACGTCGGAGGGTGCTTTTGTCTTTCCTTTCACGCCAGCTCCAGGAGCCTGTCTTAGCCAAGCCTCCTCATGGCATGTGCTATGCTTACCTGTGATTTATTGATGATAATCATGGGGCAAGCCATTTGTAATCAAACATACAACAAAGACATTCTCGTGCTGAGAGGGAGTGATAACGCACCATTTAGTAATTTTTGTGCAGTCAGTAATTTGGAGAATGAATGATAATTTCCAGAACTGAAAATCTGCAATGACAACCCTTAGTGCTATTCACCTCGTGAATAAAGATACCTTCCTCTCCATGTCTTGTGATAAATTCCTTTTATTAGGGCCACTTATGTGGGACTTTATCTTAATCGTCCTACGTATGGGGCAGTCTCTATGGTGAGGTTGGGTCGTTTTTCATTACAACCTCAAACATGCTTTATGAAGTAAATAAATACTAGTCAGTGATATGAAAACAGTCATTTAAATGAAAAGGGCCTTGGTAATGCAAGATTCTTACTCACTACATACAGCATATCTGCACAATAAGACATCCTGGGGAACAGGGAGTCCTCTCTTACATCCACCTCAATAGGATGGCCCGTAAATGAGGAAGAATGGCACAGCTGTAGTAACATTGAGCAGTGTCAATGCCTCACAGCGCTACAACATGCACTTTCCCTATTCTAACAGTACTGTTTAAGCCAGCAAGGAAATCCAACTTCTCTACTTTTGAATTTCAAGTAGAAACACTTAATGAAAAACCTAAGTGATTTTAGTAGCTAGCCAGGAACACTGCCTGATGAACCTCATGGTGTAATGCTTTTTTGACTCTCTGTTCAAAACTGGGGGACTTGGTGCTTGTGGTGGTTGGTTATAAGCTGTTCCTCTCTAGGTGACTGATGCAAATCCAGGCTGGAAGCTGTCATCCAGCAGCAAAATGAGCGAGTGGATTTGTTCTCCATTTCTGAGAACAGCTTGCTTCTTAGATATCATTATTAGAGCTGGCACAATTGCCGGCTGGGCCTGGAGGCTAGATGGGCCTCTCCTGTGTATTACATCTCAAATACAACACAAAGTCTCTGCAGAAGGTGCCCTTATGTTTGCAGGACAAGCACATCCTTTCCACCTGTGATGGAGCTCCCTTCCATTCTGCACTTCTGCCTCATCGCCTTTGGCACCATCCTAAGTTTGGATAAAACTCTGCTCCCGCTCCCGAACACGAATGTACTGCTGGCTTTCCAGTTACCTTGGCAGGTGCCTCACATGGCAAGCATGGGGCAGAAGCACAGATTTTTGGAGGACAGGCAGGGAGTCCCATTTCTGCCACAGGGCTGGGTTAAGTACCCTGCTGAAAAACAGAGCTGATGTCTGAAGGGGCAGTTCGGTGTGTGCGTGCCGAAGCTCTGAAGGAGCTGAGCCTGGGGAGCTGCTTAGATGCTGTCACTGACCAGGAAGCAGCTGTATTGCCTGCATGGACAGGGATTTGATTTCTACACCACCAATACCATCTCCATAACAAGCTGAAGTGACTGCAGCCCAGCAGAACTGTCGGGAGGAATAAACAGCATTAAAGTCAAGGTCACAGCATAGAGTGCCAACACCATTCTCGGGTGGTTTGTACTCTGGTTACCCCCCGAAGGCCAAACATGAACTGTTCTTTGAAACTGTTGCCTGTGGTATTCACTTACCTGATCTCTTTGTTTGGCTGTGAGCACACACCTCCTCACTCCTCTCCTTCCCTTCCTCGATGCAGCTGCGATTTAATTCCAGACAGGCAGCAAAGTTTGGAAACACGCAGATCATTCCTGTTCTATCTTAATCATTCTCACCGAGGGAAATAGAAGAGGAGAGCTTTTTAAAACACTTGGATAAAATGATCTAAAATGATGAAGTGCATTAAGAACAGGAAAATCTAAATGAAGCAGAAATAATATCTTAATTGGGAGGACATATTTTAATCTTCTCTCTCCTGCACTTAAATGAACACACACACACACACACACACACACACACACACACGCAGAATGTTAACACGGAAGAATAAGGCATAAACCGGGAGACTACCTTGGCACAATGAAAGGTGTGCCAACTGATCGGCTGTCGCTCAGCCTTTGCCAGCTCTGCCTACCATGCTACCCACCACACTGCACTGAGATCTTCTTAAAGCCAGTTGTCAATGCTGCAAAAACCCTCCACCAAATAAATGCCATAACAAACTGTTTGCATTATGCTGCTTAGACAGATGGGAAGTGCCCATTTTATTAAGCTGACTGTAGACAATATCTCTTACCTCAAGGTTATGCAGCTAGGATAGGGTTCAGATAGGTGTTTGCATGAGGTAGGTCCCTCTGTTACAGTCAAGGGAGCTGTAGACAATGATAAGTGGAGTCTGGAAAGCTATTCAGTTGAGTAGGTATAGGTGTCAACTTTGAGGTGCGTTCACCTGTGAATTGGTGACCCCAAGGAACAGCAAAGCTCAGATGAACCCTTTGATGAGAGCCAGAGATGAAGAATACTCCACCACGTAACACATAGCCTGCTGGGATGGTCATATAAACTGGGGTGTAAGAAATTTATGTTTGTTTTCCTGTTCCGCATAACTGAAATCAAGGTCTTGGATCATCCCACAGCTTGACTGAAAGCCCTCTCTCTTCAGTGAGGGGAGCCCTCTCTCTCATACTCCATGCAGGAAAAAAAAAAAAAAAAAAAAAGAAATCAGAAGGCTTTGATTTTAACGTTAAGTGATACAGGAGAGATATGGAAAGTGGGAAAAGCCTCTGAAATCACTTATGAATGAAGTACTGACTTTACACTGATAATAACTTCTCTTCTCTCAGAAACCTGCTCTGAACACAAGGCTGTATGGCAACCACCCTGTTTCTCTCCCTGTGGGCCCAGTTTTGGCAATACCACTCTGTGACTCTGACTCGTGAGGAATAGCTTGTATTCTCCTTCAGTTAGACAACTCCAATAAGATATCCTCTCATTCATTGGAGAAAAACTTCAACTCTTTCCCTGTTTAAGCAGGGATAATAAACATGCAGATAGAACTATTTTTCATTCTCTAATCCAACTGTTTCTTTAAATGGAATCAGCTTTCAAAATGCAAGGTGAGGACAGATGGCCCAGAGTTTAGGGCACTGGTAGGGACTACTTAGAGCAGCTCTTCCACAATTGCTCCACATGATTTGGGGGTAAGTCATTGCACCTCTCCTAACATTATCTGTCAAAGCCAAGCATTTAGTCCAAACTGGCTGCCAAGCATCCCTAAGTGGTCCATGGAGGGAGAGAGACCTCTCCTAGTGGGAGATTCAAATATCTTAAGACAGGCAACTCAGCAGGCATTTCACCCCCACAAACATCTTGCTTTACTGACTATTCAGGGAGCTGAGGTGATTAGCTTAGGTCATTTTTGAAGGAAATGAGTCCCCTTGTGCCTTCATTCTTTCTCTATAATAAGGAGATTAATTCTGCTTCTCTCTCAAAGAGGTGTTGTGGAGAAAACCAGACTGGGAAGACAGGTGTGCTCCTTGCTCCACAGGCTGGCACTGCCCTCCCATCCTACTGACAGTGGCTAGAAGCCATCCTGGGTGCTCAGAGGAGTTTCTCTGATGATACATGAGCAAACTCAGGGACACATGAGTGGAACAACTGACAAATGCTCCCAGTTGTTGCATGAGGACAATCCTAAATAGCTTCATGACCAGGTGAACCAGGTAAGCAGAAGACACTGAACCAGCTCACCTGAGCACACCTGGTGGGACAGCATGCCTCCAGGTACCCTGGCCAGGGAGAATGTGAAGCCATGGTGCAGGCAAAAGGCCTCAGAGGGGGAACATGCAAGCCCTGTGGCTCTCTGAGCAGGGTGTTGGAGAAGACTTGCTGCGCATGTGGTGGAGAGGGGCCTGGGGAGGAGCGAAATGAGGAAAACGGTTTTGATGAACCCATTTGGTAACCGAGCAAGCAGATGACTTACTTATTGTTGATAGTCCACTGCTCGTTTATGACACAAAAGCGTTTTCCCTTCTGGCCTTATTTGTTATACAGCGGAAGACAGTTTCTAAAGTCTGAATTCATGACACTGCCAAATATGTCCCAAAATCATCTGCTGGTAGGGTTGGGCTTTTTGACCTGATCAGAAAAGGGATCCTTTACATAGAAAAGATATCAAAGATGATGTGTGACTCTCCCCATTGATCTGAAAAGGAGGGAGGTCACTGGATGAATTTGGGATTTTAATTTGATTAATCATCTTTTGAACCATGCTCATTGTAGTGCTTGATAGAGTCTGTTTCTCTCTTGGTCTCTGCTGATTATATATTTTCTTCTAAATAGTATTTCTCATTTCTAATATGCTACTATTATTCAAAGTGACTAATTGAAGTCTTCGGTCAGATCTGTATCTGGATATCAGCTTTAACTGTATATGTGCCATACTGAATTCCAGTCCTTGATTGCTACCTAGTGCTTTCTTGGGTATAGGCATCATCAAGCACTTTATAGAATCACTGGCCAGTTTTCCAGTGGGCTAGCAGCTGGACGTCAGATGGATGCCCACACACAGTCCCGACTTGTGAACCCGGCCCATCAGTGTACTGAACTTCCATGAGACTCAGCCCGAGCTGCTCATCTTTTCTTCTCTGGAAGGGTAAAGTTACCCATGCAGTTCTACTCTTGTGGTTTTAAATACCTCCCAGTCACTGGGATGATCATCCAACCTTTTTCTGTCAGCTTGAAGAAGGAGTTTGGCTTATAGTCTTTATAACCCCACCTCCCCCTCCCAAAAAAACACACACAAAAAAACCTCTAGAAAATTGGTTTATAGTCTTTTCCAGGGAGAAGGAAGCTGGGGAGAAGCCTTTTAGTTTCTGTGTCTTCATTTAGTTTAACTTGGACTGTGGTGCAGGAAGAACAAAGATGGGTGATATGAAAAGCACGGAAATATGGTGGATAAGGAAATTATCAATGATGGGTTTGTCAGACCCAGAGAAAGAGGAAGCCAGCGCTAAGGATAAACATAGCTGCTGTCTTCCTGGGTCAGGGATGGCTGATTAAAATCTCCCCTCTGATGGGTCTTGGCCACTCACTCTGCTATTGCTCCTCAACTCTCTTCTCCACTTTCAACAATATAAAGAAATTCCTAAGTGAATTCACTACAAAATAGATGTTGCAGACTCAATCTGCTCCCCTTGGGAATGCAAACATTATGGCTCCGTTAGCAAGGCAAGACTGGCCAGGTAGGCTAGCACAGTTCTGGCCAGGCTGACATTAGGATGGAGGACGCTACGGTGTCAGGAGGCGAGACCGATATTGTCCTGCCGACGAGAGAGGTCCCAGACCCCTTCCTCGGGGCGCGGAGGTCGGCCTATCCCAATGGATGAGGACCCTCCAGCCGGGCAGCCGGGGCCGTGGCGGCAGGGCGCAATCAAGCCGCGGTGCAGCATGAGGACGGGAGCGGAGAGGGGAGCAGGCGCTGGCACCCGCAGGGCTGGCCGCGCCGGCAGGATTCCCGAGCTGTCGCCCGTCAGCAAAGTGCTGAGACAACAAACTTAACCTCTCTGTCCACGGCGCGCCTATCAGCCATGGTTATTAAATCCCACAAAAGGAAGAAGAGGAGAAGTGAATAGGGTTGAAAGAAAAAGCACTTTCCCCATTTGGATTACCTCCTGCAGAACAGGACCTGCCAGTGAAAGGCGGAGAGTGTAATTGCTGGCCTGAAAGAAAAAAAAAAAGAAAAAACTATAAAAGGAAAGAAAGAAAGAAGGAAGGGGGGAAAAATTGATAATGAACAATTTATCCTCTGAGCTAACGGTTAATTAATTCTGAAAATATCTGTCAGACTAATGTGGGGGGGGAGAGGGCTGTGCCACTGAACACAATTAGTAAAATAATAATAACAAAAAAGGGGAAAAAAAGAAGAAAAAAGATTTTTTAAGGTGTTGCTATCTTCTTAGAGACCAGGCCCTTGGCTTCCCAATGTCATTCTCAACACAATTTTTTTCTTCTCTCCCTTCGTCTCTTTTCAGAAATTGTTCTCATGAATGATTTATATATGTCTAGTTATCTGGAGTGATTTCTATGGACCCGGGCGCATTGCTGCATAATTGTTAATTTTAATGCCATAATAGCTTCAGATGGAGGAAGAGATTAGGCGTTTATTGCACAATTAAATGAAACATACTTGAGAATCACAAAAGGTTCCGTAATTATTTCAGACCATTAATAAAATGGGCATTAAATTATATGGGACACAAAAGGGAAAGGAAATAGATTTTCATTACAGCAATAGAAGCCGAGAGTAGTAATAGATCCTTGTTGAATTCTCTTTCTCTCTCTCTCTCTGAAATTAATTGTTGCCCAGCTTATTTCAAAGCAAAATAAAAGAGAAATAAAGTGTGTTAAAGAACCTCTGATGAAAGGGCTTTGTTTGATAAGGACAATAGCCAGTGATACACTCTGGGAAAAAAAAAAAAAGAAAAGGAAGATTTGATTTTGGCTTCCTGCCCTCAGTCCTGAAGGCTGTACGGGGGCTTCGTGTGCACAGATGAGGGCCTCTCCTCCCGTTTCCAATGCAGCGGGGCTCATACAGAGGGCAGGGACAAGGGGGCACCTGTAAAGTTCCCCCTTCCCCTTCCCAAACACTCCCACCCACAGGGACAGCAGTGCTTTCGGCGTCGGCAGCACAGGATGCAGCGAGGTGGCAGGAAGGCTGGTGGTGCCCCTGCGGACGGGCCGGTTCGTTACCACCGCGTGTGATGGGCTGGGGAGCGCGGGAACGGTGCTCGACCCAGGCAGCTCTCTGTCTGACAGCAATGTCTAACCCCTGCCTGGGCGGATGGGGCACGTGGGTGGATGAATTTCTCTGGACAGCAGCGAACAGGAGATCAGAGTAAGCAGAACAGCCTCTTCTCCTCTCTTGGTGTGGAGATCCACCCAGTGAACACTTGCAGCCTCCTGTAGCAACTTTGCAATGGGACAGCAGGACACGAATGCAGGTTTCATCATCAGCTCTTCTTCAGTGGGGTCCTTCCCAAATCTGGTGCCTTCAGTGTTACCAGAACAGCAGGAAGACTTACAGCTCTGCAGGACACGACCTGTTATCAAGTATGGCTCTCTGCCCACGCTATCCATCTTGTTACCCGAGAAAAAGGCAAGCACATGTGGCTTCTGCCTATCTCTAGATAAAGTCCCATGCAACCATTTTGCCTTGGATAGGAGACAGTTCCAGGTATGACATTACCATGGAGAGGGAAGCTGCAGCTGGGGGTTTCCTGATGTTCAAACCACAACGTCCAGTCCCACCAGAGCCTGGTGAGCCTGTGCTTTGACACAGTACTTGGGGGAGCCCAATGATGACAAGGAGAGCAGCTGGGGGTGAGGAATGGACTCAGTCGAGAACTCCTGCCAGATGCTATTGCACTTAGCAAGGACAGTCCAGATCAGTTCAGACTTGAATGCCATCATAACTTCACCTTTTGGCCTGGCAAGATCCACATACAGGGTCCACCTGGAAAGTAGGTGACTTCAAGTGTCACAGGAGCCCAGCTTTCAGCACTGACAGCCCTCTTTATAAGCTCTGATCCGTGGCTCTTTATTTCCAATAGGAATTATTTCCAATGAGAAAATGAGGGGGCAGGTGCAAGGCTTAATGGCAAGTTTTGGAGTCAAAACAAGATCCTCCTTAAAATGAGGGACATCTAAGAAACATAATGAAAATGAGGGGAAGTGCAATTAGAAGCATATTGGTGCAAGTTTTTAGGTGTATTTAGAATATCTGGAAGTAAAAAGCAGCACCTCAGCAGCTTTAGAAGCCCATAGGTCTAGGTTATTTAGGCAGTTTGAAAATCCCATGCTGCATTTAGGCCCCTGAATGTAGTTGAAAATCTGCCCTTAATTCTAGCAGAGTTCGCACTGATCAGAATGACCAATAATACAATTAAGGTAAAGAGAGACTGAAAGAGGCTCATTCGGAGGTAATGGAAAGTTCATCCTCGAACTACCAGCCCAGCCTCATTGTCCTTATCCCCACAGCCTTTGCAAGCCTAAATGAAAAATACTTCTAATCCACCACTTGGTGCTCGGTCCATTAAAAGGTGTGTGTGTCCTGCTCCTGGCACAACATACTCCAGATATTGCAGAGTTTTTTGAGAAGAACCCTTCATCACAGCAAACAGACAGAGAGGTCTTGACCACATGATGACTCCTGAGAGCTGACATCCATTTCTGCACTTGGGCAGCTCTTCCATCACCCACTCTTCTGGATTTGGAGCAATAATCACAGAAATCCAGGGTCCAGTCCTATGCACAGGGTCAGGGCACAACACAAGGAAGCCTGTCTTGTCTCTGAACAGAGATTCAAGCCAGTTTTATTGTTCCCCTGGGCAGATGGGGACAACTTCCCAGCAAACAATAAGTTTACCAAAAAAATACTATGTCTGAGGAAACCAGAACCAGCTCGTACACTACCCCTGCCCAAATTTGCCAAACAGGCAGCTAGGAAAGCCACTGATCCCCCTCCTGGACTGGGTACATTCAATCAGGAATCGCTGAAAACAGGGAGAATCCGAATGCAGGAATAAACTGCAAGCAAGGGTGTCTCTTTCCAGAGCACAACTGCACTTGAAAATTTAGCTCAGCTGACGCAGATCAGACGCACAGCAGCTATTTTTAGGCTCCATGCAGTGTTTTACTTAGCAGCTGCACTCTGGGACTGCCCCTGTTCCTGCTGAAATCAAGAGGAAAGGATCCCTCGCTGGGGAGGGGAAAGGCCTTCGGCTGTCCTTGGTAGCGGGTGGCAGAGCTGCTCCTGAGAAAGCAGGGTTTTAACGGCAGGCTGCAACGCTGAGCATCATCTTGCACTGGGCCTTAAGGAGGCAGGACAGGGAAGAGGCAAGAGAGGCAGGGGAGGTAAAGGTGACCGTCAGCCACCTCCGTGCTGTTGTATCTGTGAGGGCTGTGGTGAACTGGAGCAGGCAGGAAGCTATTTCGGGCGTCGCTGCGTCCAGGGAGGTCTCTCCCTGCGACTCCAGCATGCTGTGTGCTGCTGCAAAGGCAGAGAAGATGGGACAAGGCCTAGCACCCTGCACATGATCCTCCCAGTCTATCTCTTGCCTAGTGCACCAGTGCAGACACTTGCAGGTGTCCAGCACCACGCTGAGCATCTGAAGCTCCGGCGGCAGGATTAGGCTGGAAGAGAGGACTAGCAGAAAGGGGGCTTGACATGGAGAGACTTGACATGGAGAAAAAAATACTTTACAAAAAAAAAAGAAGGAAGGGGGAGGAGGAGCAAATCAGAGCCTAGGCAGAGAAGGAAAAAAAAAAAAACTTAAATAGCTGCAGACAGGAATAAAGAGGCCCTGGGCTGCTGCGCCAGTGCCCTCTCCTGGGCTGCGGGAGCGCTGCTCGCGGGCCGGACCCGGTGCGGCCGGACGGTCCCGGCGCGCAGCCCGGCGGTGCGGAGCCGCGCGGTCGCGGTGCGGAGCCGCGTGGTCCCGGGCTCGGGCACGGCCGGGGCAGCCTTGCGCCGTGCTGCCGCCGTGCCGCCCGAGCAGCCTTGCCACGCGGCCGAGTGACAAGCGTGAAGCTGCACACCGATTTGGTACAAGACCAAATAAGCAAAAGGGTACTTAAAGGGAAAAATAAGAAGCTAAAGAGAGACTCAGTCAGGGGCAGGGGGGGAGAGAAAGTCTTAGGATAGAATGTTGGCGTTAGAGGAAAATATATAAGATGATGAAATAAAACATGAACAATACAAAATATTAAAGAGTCTCTAAAAAAGGTGAGGAAAACAGACTTAAGTGCAGCAGGAGATCAGCCATGCCACCCAAATGAAAATAAATAAGAACACTCAAGGCACAGCATGCGCTTGATTTTAATAAGTGGAAAGGTCTACTTTTTCCTGGCCAGCTCTTGCAGCTCTGACTCACAGCACAGGGCAGCAGCCCAACGCAGGCATGGCGAGGTCTGGTCCCCCCCACTGAGGACACTCCTATTGGGGTGGATCACATCGCTCCGGGGGAGGACAAGTGCTTCGTCCTCTGCTCTGGGGACACAACTGCCCCCATCTATCTTCCCCTGATGTGCAAGCCAGTGTGCTGATACTGGGCAGAGAAGTTCCCGCTTTGTGCCTCTTTGGACTAGTCTGTGTGCACCGGTATCAAACAAAATCTCACAGTAAAGTAAAGCTCTTAAAAGCAGTATGTGCAACTCACACGTCAGGCACATGTAACTCCAGAAAAGTTGCTATTGTGTTTTAAGGAGGCAGCAGCCAGGGGAAGGAGCTTAAATCCAGGAACTTTATGGAACAGTGGTCTAAAATGGAAGCAAGAGGAGACAGCCTAATCCCAGTTGCCACTGCCTCATGGCCTGATGTCTGACCTGGCAAGACAGGAATGAAGCTAAGGGACAAACAAACGCTGTCACCTCACTGTGCCTGGAGCTGGGGAAGGAGGAGGTGCATGGCCAGCAGGGGCTCCAGCTTTAGCAAGAGGGATAGGGAAGGAGCAGCCCTGGGAATGATCCAGGACAGGAGACACTTGGGGAAGCCACCAGAGACATCAGGGCACTTGAAACATCCTTGTTAAACAGCCTTAGTGCACAGCCTTAGTTTGCCTTTTGGAAACTTTGGTCAGCTGGGGCAAATCCACTTTTACTCGACCATTAACTGTTTCCTAGATCCATGTCTCTCCATCTGTGATGAGTCCATTTTCCAGAAGGGTACCAGGGAACTCTTAACACGCCCATAACCACCTTGCAGTCACGTGGGAACCCTGCAGCCAAATGCCAGCAGTGGCCAGTGAGGACTTGGTTGTAGGCAGATAATACGGATGTATTGGGTAATACTGAGGGGTCTCTACAGGCAAGTTTTACCTTGAGCCTCTTGGGTGAGCAGTGAGACACCAGAAAGAGTTTGAATCTCCATTGCCCCTACAAGGCATTAAGCTTTAAATGTAGACAGGGTTTACAAGGCCACCGTGGGCACAAGCTGGAAATATATTGGCTTCTGATATCATCTTACATGGTAGGGGAAGAATCCCAGCCCACTGCTTTCTGCTTGCACTGGACCAGGAACGCGAGCAGAACAAGCAAGCGGTCTGGCCTCCAGTTAATGAACCCAGCTCTCCAGCTCTCCTGAGCTTCCCCCAGCCCTGCTGCTGGGCTCCTTGCTGCAGACTGAAAGAAATAGTGCCAAAACCTGCATCTCCTCCCTCCTCTGGCTGCTCTGCTCCAGTCTGGTCTCAAAGGGGGCTGTGGCTCTTGACAGGCAGAGCGCCTGTGCAGATAACATGCTCAGTACCATCGCGGGCGTGAAGAGAGAAGGAGCAGCAGAGAGTGCAGTGGTGCTTGTCTGCGTCTTTTAGTCTCTTAGGCCCCAAGGCAACTGAGCACTAATCATTCAGTTCCCCAGATTAACACCAGGAAATCCATGATTTGGCAGTTTCTCATGCTCTGGCTGAAAGCCCGACATTCATGGAAAAAATCAGGATTTTCTCCAGTGGCCAAGGAACATGTCTGCTCCCCATGCCCCTCCCTGGCATTTTGTTCATTTTGGCAGTCACTTCTTAAAGCAGTCACCTTGTCCTGGCGGCCACAACCCCATCACATAGCCATCACACCGGGTCAGCGTTGCCCATGAGAGCTATAGGTGGGATCTTGTAGGGAGCAGAAGCCCATGGCTCTTGCACTTCGTGCACTCGCAGTTTGGCTTCATTCAGGGCTGCGTGATAATCAGAGCAATCAACTCCCACAATGCTGCGGAGAAGCCTGTCCTAGCTAATCCAAACAGGCTGGAAGCATCACAGGCTTTTGAGACCAGTGTCCATCATGTAGAAATAGGAAAAACTGTGCGGAGGGGGAAAAAATTTATATATATATATATATATATATATATATATATCAGCATAAACCTCTTGCTTCAAGGGGACAACTGTTTTGTTTCCAGCCGGAGTCAGCCATGCTTGAACGCAAAGGTCACCATAGGCAAAAAAAGCCCCTTGTGGAGAAGCCAGCAAGGCTGGATTAGAGTTTCCTAGATGGGGGTCAGAGAGGGGAGAGCTTTTAGCAGTGATTTGCACTCTCAGAATGAAAGCTTTAGGATTTCACTCCACTTCAAAGAAAAGATGCCCGGTTCAAGCGCAGCCCCTCCTAGTCGCATTGGAGGCAGGAGCAGTATTAGCACTGCTCACATGTAAGCGGAGGGAGCAGAAGGCTCATGCCTTTCCTGCTGCACCGTCAAAAACTTGCAGGGAAGATTTCAAAGCACGGCACAAAGATTTAGCCACCCAGCTTCCATTGACTGTAATATCAGTCAAACAGATAAATCCTCAAGCAGGGCTTTGGAAACTCATTCCCTCCCCCATGAAAAAACACTGCTGCTGTTTTGATTTGGGTTGGGGCGGGGATTCGGAAAGGACACATGTCAGCTGAGCCCATCTTAGCTCTGCTGCTACCACACGTCCAGGAGCTCGGCATTGGGCAGCCCCGGGTCCCTCCAGCCAGGGGACTCGACCTTTAGCCTCCTCCGCGGGAGCAGGACAATCCTTCCCTACAGCATGTGCCAGCACAGACTCACCCCTGTCCTGGAGCTCTTACGCGACGGTATGTTGACCTCATGCTGGGCCCACGAAGCCCAAGAATTTAAAGTTTCACATTCATATTGCATAGCTGGCTTATTCTTGGACATTTTACAGCTCTGGTCATCTGTCAGTCTTTCCCAAAGGCCAGGAGGCACCTCCTCGTAGCTGGGCACATCGGTCTATACCCAGGTCCTCCCACCTAGGGTCTGGAGACGGTTTGTTCTTTCGCTGTCCCACACAATTTGGATCAGCGGCTAGAGCCTCAGCTGACGCATGCTGCAATCTGGTTCCTTTCACTTTGCTGGCACCGAGGTATTTCGGAGCAGCTGGGACCTGCCTTCTCTGCTCACAGCTTTTCACAGCCAGGGTATTTTACAGAGGCAGCTCACGCTGCCAGCCCCGCTCTTTGCCAGAGAAACTGAGGCACGAGTTAGCAGGAATGCCTCCCCCACCCCACCAAAGGGGAGCCAGCAGGGCACTAATACCCAGACAGCACCTCACAGGAGGAAAAGCAAATTTCAACACCGATGCTAAAACACTTATCAAACACCGGGTTAGTTTGTGCAGCAACGCTTGCTGCCAGGATCCTAGCCAGCTGTAAGCGACACACTGCGCCACTAAAGCATTTGGATTGAAAAGAGTGGGGAAGCAGTGCAAACAGAAGGGAAAAGGCAGCAATTCAGGTGCTCAAGCAGGAGCCCTGGTGGGCCCAGGCCCTTCTGAACCCACTGTCAAAAGACCAGAGATCCCCCTTCTGCACATCCCCAAGTCTTCAATAACCTCCGCACGCCCCACGCAGGGCCCACGTTCCCAGCCTGGCTGTCCTCAGCCTGCTCCTGTTTTGCTCCTGAAGCAGCCTTCACCGCTCCCTCCGCTCCGGGAGCTGCCCTCACCTCCTCCCCACCCATTGCCCACAGCCAAAATACCTGCTGCTGCCTGACTCCTCGCTTAGAGGAGTTCCCAAAAGGGTAAAGCAGGGCATTAGCACTTCCCTTTAAAGAGCTCCAGCCTGTTTTTCTAAGCAGACTTGGTTCAGCTGTGATGGTGCAACACTTGGGGGGGGGGAAAGGAAGGATGGGGCAGGACTTGACTCTTTTACCTATGATGCTAAAACATTGTGGGTGCAGTAGCACCCTGATATTTTAGAGCATTTGTTCTCGTGAACAGTAGCTTAAAGTAGAAAAACACTGCTATCCCCACTTTCCCCGCTGCATTTCATCTCAGTTCCAGTCTTCAACAGTCTTGTTTTCTCTTCCTTTTCCCCTTTTCTTGAGGCATGGTTTTGGTTTTATTTGGGATTCCCAAATGTGGAATATTGATAAAACTACTTTTTTAATGGAAAATTTCTGGAGGAGGAACATTCCTGTTTTGCAAGGGGAAAAAAAATGCATTTGCATCCTTGAAATTTTCTGCATTAGAATAAAAAGCCCTTCCTAGGGAACAGGGCTCAAAACACAAATATCATATGACAGCAATAGAAAAATGGAAATGCATAATGGTTTCACAGACAGCCAACAGCTTTTTGCACTCTTGCTTTAGAAATCATGCAAAAATTCCCCTTCCCCCCCAAAAAAAAAAGCAGTGTGCAATTCTGGTATCAATCCAGCAATCCACGTCTACAAAAATAAAACCCAGATTTTGAGGGAAGGACAAATGTATTTGAAGCTGCTCTGCCCAACCTTACTATGACCAAAGGGATAGTAAGTCTTAAAGTATGAGCCATCTGGTCTACCTGCCTAGAGAAGCCTGTCCAGAAGTCTTTTATTTCCAGCAGGCTCTGTTTGTCCTCTCAGATTCGTTTAGAGAGATCAGACCTTGGGACCAAAGCTCCTGAGGGATGTGAGCTCCTGGTCCATCCCAGTGCCACAGGGCTGATGCAGGGAACAAGCAGCAGCCCACGGTTGTGGACATGCAGAGTGGCCACCCCATCTTTACGTCCCAATCTGAACCCTGATAGCTGGGTGGTACTTTGGCCTCCACGTACCTCTGTATTTCGGCTTTTCTTTCTACCTGGGGTTAGTGACCTGGACTTCAGCGAAGTGAGTCAAAGCCTTTGCCACCAGGGCTGAGGTCTGGCAACTCTGCAATGTCTGCGAGGAAAAAGAAAAGCGAATGAAGGATCAACAAGGTGGAAAGTCAGTTCTGTTCCACATTTTTCTCTCTTTTACTATCAGCAAGGAACCCTGCTGGGTTTTTATCTGACAAAAATACTCTTTCCAGTGATAAATAAAAATGAGATAAAGAAAGATTTTGAATTCTCTGAAACTGTCTTCTCCCTTTGCCCTTGGATATTCCCATCCTGCTTTGTTTCTGGACAACGTGGCCCTGAGACCCTGCCGGGGATCGGGAGAAAAGCCCTCTGACTCAGATCACCAGCCACATACCTAACAGCTAATAATTAAAGACACCGCGTGAGTCAGAGAGAGAATCTTTGGGCTCCGATTTCTGTTGGTAGGTGTTTAAATAAACAATGAGGACTGATTAATTAGAAAGGAATCCAGATCTGTAAACTGAAGAAAATACTCCATTTGCTGCATGTGTTACAACAGTGATGGGGATCAGCAGATGGCTTGGCACACGATCAAAAACTTCCTTACTGTGGTACAAAATCCAGCCAGTAGCTGCCTGGAAGAAGCCACATCAGAAGGAAAATTTTCTTCTCCTGGTTCTTCCTCATATTTGGAATCAGTTTTGGGGATACATCTCTGAAGAGCAGCATGTGTGCAAAAACTAAAATTGTCCACTTTTAGCTTCATCTCAGTGGTGGTGTTCTACTAGAAACTCATTAGCATCCGGCAGGAAAAGACCCCTGTGTTAATAGGGGGATAATAGCAAAGAAAGGGGCTAAACTATTTATTTCCTCTGCTTTGATTCATTTTAGAGGATATCTCTTCCTGTGTCGTTGACTGACACGTTTATGCAGCTTGATGCTGAACCGGTTAATTGTTATGAATCCCTGGAACATTATGGGAAGCAACGTAAATACGCAGAGGGGACCAATAATCACCTGTGATTCTGGTGAGCAAGTCAATCCTATAAAACGGGGAGATCCGTATCAATTTGGGGAGCACGTGGGACCAGTCAATTCACCTGGGGTGAACCTCCTCCTCCGCACTAAGCGGCCAGTGTCCTGCAGCGAATGCAGCCCTCTGGGCTGAGCCAGGACCGATCTTTTTGACACCGCTCAGCTGTGACTTAGGGACTTCAGTGGATGGAGAAATGAATGCGTCTCCTGGTGATCTGTTCCGTGGTTAGCTATCCTCAAGGCTCATCTGCACAAAAATTGCACCACTTCCACGATGCTCGTGGAGATAAAGCAGAAAGACCCCCTGGCTGAGGACACAAGGGTATCATTACATAGTTTCTCATACCACTGCAACCTAAAGCACTAAGCTTACTAGCACTAAGCTAACGCGGTGCAAAGTTATCTTTATTCTGGTAAAACTGTGCAACAATAACCCCTTTGGTTTAAAAACCCTGCAAGTCCTCCCCGGCAGGTCTACCAGTGCAAGAACCACATAGGCCAGGCTGCCATATGAAAAAAAAAAACAACAAAAACAAACCAGCATTAAGCAGGGCTGGGGAGGGAAGAGGATATAACAGTTTGGATATAGAAGTGGAGTGGCCTATTTTCCCTATATTTTGCAGGTCTGGGAGATGGCCTGATCACAGCCATCTGATCACGATGGAGTCAAGGCATCGAAGGGAAATGAAGATGTTTCATTTGGGCTTATGCCCAGAACTGTGTTTAGATCGGAGTGATAGCCTGATCTGGTGTATGCAAATAGTCCTTCCTGGGGGAGGTGGCGATCAGTGTGGTTATCTGTGTGCCCCACGTTGGGGAAAGCGTGAAAAGGCAGTGCTGTGGACAAAGAAGTCATTCTTTTTTCTTGCCCTGCAAATTTGTAGCTGCTGATTAAATCCCTTTTCAGAGCAGAGCATTACAAGACTCCTCCATGCTTTCCCAGGCAAAGACCCCTCTGCTCCTTCTGTGTTTCCATTCTCACGTTGGCCTCTGCCCACTGAATAACAACAGTAATTGGATGTGTTAAATAGTGCTGCTCAGTATTGTTTGGCTAGTAATCAGACAAGTTTCCCGTCCCCAGCAGCCTGACCACCCTACGTAGTGGAGGAAGGCTGGCCACAGCTCCTCCTCCTCCTCTCCTCCCACCTGCATTCCCTCGCCTCACTGCCCAGCCCAGGCCCAGCCTTGCAAATCGTTCTCCAGCGATAATGAGCTTTCTCTCCCTCTGCGGCCAGCTGGACACCGGCTGGAGGTACCTTCGGGCAGCCTCGAGCTGTCTGTTTGTTCGCTGGGGCTGTGATTGCTCAAGCAGGCAAACAGCTCCAGTTGAGGGAACGGGAGTGCAACCCATCCGCTAGGTCTCCGGCCTCCGGCCCGTTCCTGCTTTTCGTCGGCCAGGGTTGAGGTGGCTGCTATAACAGAGGGAAACGAAATGTGGGTCATGCATCTTCCCAGGTGCAGCTCTGCTGGCAGGCGGAGAACGTATTGCTTTGGTGTGTTGGCTCCTGGAGGTGTACGGGCAGCGCTGGTCAGCTGCGGCAGAAACTTGACTGCCAAGCGTGCAGGTGAACACTGAAGCTCTTCAGTCTGACTGCTCCACCAGAGGTTGGCATCGCCTCGGCAAGGCTTGCCACCCTGCGCGGCCCGTACGAGCAGCAGCTCTTTGTTCAGCCCGGCACCTTTGCAGAGGAGCCAGGGATTCCTGCTCAGCGAAGTATGTTTGCCGCTACGCAAGTCCGTATTCCCTGCTCTCTACAAAAGGGAAAAAAAAAAGCCCCATCACCAATCCATGCTCAGAAGCCATAGCAAATGACCTGAATCACCAGTCAGATGTAGATACCAGACCAATAACAAGTGTTTGCCGACAGCGCATTGGTCACATGTGTTCGTATAAGCCGTGCCATGTCTCTTTATTATGACTAATAGACACACTTGCAGAAATCAGAATCTATTTCCAAGTGATTCATGAGCATGTAGGAAAAGGAAGGGGGGGACGACAACAGGCTAAATACACCAGGTAATTTATTTGCTATGAATAATTTGAGCAGCCCCAAGTGACGGAGATATCTTAGTTATTTATCCTGGGGGTGAAATTTGCAGGTGCTGCCGACTGGGTGTGCTCCAGCACGGGCCCTCCCGTTAACGTTTTCCTCCCCCGCCCCAGTATAAACCTTTATGGCCACATTTGGAACAAGATATGAGACATGCTTCTTCCAAGTCTTTCATTAATTGCAGTTTCTGGAATCTCCTGCAATTTAGCCTGCCGGCTAAATTACTCTTCTCAGAATCCCTGTCTCAAGGGTTAGGAAAGGGTTACTGAATGCATGTTCCCGTTTGGGCTGGGTGGGTGGAAATATTGTTTGCTTTCATCTCCAAACCTCATAAAGAACAAGCAGCTGCTGGAGAGATGGGTGCCCTGTAAATCATTGCAACAAATAAATAATGAATTGGGCGCATCACTTCGTCGTAGGCATGTGTATGCACCAGCACTGGATGTGGAAGGGCTCTGCGTAGAGGAGCTCACAGCGGGCTGGTAGCCCACAGCAGGGAGGTGGCAAATCGCACCTCCGGGCCCTGGACTCACAGGACTGACTTTCAGGGGGACCCACTGGCTGCTCTTCTTCTTTGCTCTGCTTGAGAGCTGGTGGTTTTGCCCTCACGTGGCTAAGAGCTTTCTTGGGAACATTTGCTGCAGTTTTGGGCCAAGGTTGTTTGAGCTTTTCCTTGCGGGTTGCAAGTGAATAATTTGTTTGAGCCCAGCACTGCTGTGCTAGTCACTGGAATAGCTAATGCGAGTCGCAGCTCTTCTGTATCTCACATTCTGTGTCACCATATTGTAACTGTAGGGTTTTGTCTTCTGGCACCACAGGACTGCAATGCATTTCATTATTTTTAGTGTTAAAATTCAGAGAGATTTTTCCATCAAATATCTTTGTATTTGTTTCCAGAAACAAATGATTAGCATTAGTATTCATTAGTATTCATGTTAACAATTGATAAAGGGCCCACTACTGTAGTATCTGTGCATAGCACACAAAATTCAATTAAAAATATAATAATTTCCTCAAGCCACGATCATATAATCTGTACCATCCCCCAAATTAGTTCCTGAGACTTCCCCCAAAGTTGGATTTACTGCACAGGGATCTGTTTTCCAATGAAAAAGGGCCCTGAGACAGGATACTGCAGTCAAATGAGCAGGGCCAAGCTGAGGAGGGTGGGAGAGGGCATGTACAAAACAAGCCAGGGATGCTTTTCAGTAATGCCAGGTTGGTGCTGCCCTGCTCCTGGGCATTATGTCTCTCTTACAGAAGACTATGTGCGTCTGGGAAAAGCTGCCTTCCCCACCCAGCCAGTTTGGCTCTCCAGCTGATGGGGAATGGCTCGAGGTGTTAGGGGGCTTCTCAACCCGAATGCTTTGCCTCCTCCATCCCTCTGGCTGACTCAGTTTCTGGAGCCAAGTAGCAATTTTGTCCTGGTTCTGCATATAGTTTTTGGAGAACCCACCAGGCAGGACGCCCAAGCAAGGCCAACGGAGAGTGCTTGTTACATGGCCTGGGACAGCAGCTCCGCCAGTCCCTTGGAAGGAACAAGTCCTGTGGTCAAGGAATGGACTCTGGAGGGGTCTTTCCCTTACCTCTGGGGACTGATCACCAGACTCTCCACCAGCACATGGTTGGATCTTGGCATTTAGGGCATTTAAGTCCGGTCTAACATCCCAAAGCACACAAGCAGTCAGTGCAGAGCCTACATGTAATGTGGGCGCACCTTCCCTGCCCCGGAGTACGTGGTGGTATTCTGCTCTGCTGAGCCCTTGAGGACCGTTCCAGAGCCTGGGGGAGAGCCAGCAAAGAGGTTTGCCTCTAAGGGGGAAGGATGTCACCACCAACCTCTGGCAAGCAACAAAAGGCTTCTCTGAGGCATCCGGGCCCCTGTAAAAAAGTGTTTTGATAGAAGCTGTTGAATTTTCCCAACAGCATGGGCACATACATGCTTTGCAGTTTTTCTGTAGCTGGTTTGTTCAGTGAGATCAGTAGCAGGGTTGAATTTGTGAGATCAGGGTGCTTACAGATTTAGTGGGAGAAGATATTTGCAGGGGACCTGATGGCTTCTCTGGTGCAGTTCAGCTGACTGGTCTCCTAGCTAGCCCACAGGAGCTGGTGTTTGATTTTCCACATGTTCTGGAGGAGAAGTGCGTATTTAAAGTTTGGAGCATCTGTTTTGGAAGTATTGGCGGTACATGAGAGAAGGCAGAAGAGGGATGAGCTATGGTACCATGCTTATTTTATTACTCACAACAACAGAATGGACCACCTGTTTAGATCTTGTTTCACCAATTCAGTTTAAGGCTGTGTTTGCCAGACGGGCTTGGTACTGTAGTCCAGCATCTCAGTCTTCAGTGTCCTGCACACAGTGTGGTCTACAGGGATTCTTGGATCTGAAGCAGAAGAGCATCTCTTACTGCTTCCCAGATCACTGTAGTTTATAGCCACACCTGAGGAGCAGCCCCTGCGCACAGAGCACAGACAGCAAGGCTCTTGTTTCAGGAGAATAAAACAGAATGAGACCTCGCCCCCTAAAGTTCGTCTTTTTATTTGGTAACTAATAACAGACGCATCTTTTTCACTCTGTCAAAAGCTTTCTTTGGTACAACTCACCAAGCAAACCAAATCTGCACTCATCTCTAGCAATTCGGGACCTAAACAATATGCTTAAAAGCTCCTCACATGCTCTGGCAGCTATCCAGATTATTTTGGACCTTATGATGGAAGGACTTCTCCAGAGCTGCAGCAGACAGCGCTTGGCCATCAGAACTAGCCTGCACCGACAGTCCTGCCTTTGTATTGGGAATATGTCATGGGGAAGGAAATGGCCTTCAGTGCTTAAAATATCCCAGCCCACACCTGGAGCTTCACCCAGAGACACTGAGAACAGTTGTGTGGACAGGGAGAAGAGGTCTGGAGTCCTTACAATAAGAAAAATGGTCTGTTCTTCGGATACTGGATGGGTTTCAAGTGTTACCTTCTCACATGCTTTGTATTTCTGGTGAATATGTTTAACTGAAGTACCTTATCGGTGTATGTGAGGAGAGCAGTGAGGAAATTATAGTCCATATCTGGAGAGAGGATGAGTCTGTATGAGACGTATTGGATTAAATCCTTACTTTTGACAAGCTGGACAGCAATTGCCTATTTGGAAGGAGAGCTCCTTGGGGATGAGATTTATTCAAGCTTTTTCCTACCAGGAGGTTACAGTCACAGCAGTGCCAGGCAGGGAGTCGATTATGCTGTTGGGAAATTTTAGTTCTCGTGAAGAGTTTGGTGGGACTGCTGGTGACCTAAGGTGTGCTAATTCAGTATGTTTCACTGCCAAACACTAAATTACAATGGTAGGGACAGATGATACTATAACACAGCCAGCGAGGCCTGGGTACCACAGATGAAACATGCTCCTCGCTCAGCTGATCTGCCAAGACCGCCCCCGACTTGAGCTGTCTTCGCAAACCCAGCCCTGGGCTCCCCTGGCCCATGGGCTCCCTTGCAGTTCCACTCACTGCAAAACTGCATGTCTGTATCCCCAGATTACACCCAGCATTATGTCAACCTCGATGGCAGCCCCAGTCCTTGGGACTTTATACCCTCTACTATTTAAGGCTTTACAACCCTCTGCAAGAAAAAAGCAGCTATAGCATCATTCAACAACAGGTGGGGAGAAGCTTCTCAAGTTCTTGCATGATTTGGTTTCTGTAGGTGGGAAGCTAAGCGCGCAGCTTATCTGTGCTGTGGGCCTGCCTGTGCTTGTCGGGGGGCAGACCTTTCGCAAGAGTGGCCACATGGACCAAAAAGGGCAGTTTTGACAAAAATCTAACTCCACCTTATCGGTATGTGAGAAACTGACAGATCCTAAATAAATGGAGTGGACGAGAATTGAACCAGCCTTCACTAAAATAACAGATGCTCCTGCAACTCAGCATGGTGCAGCCCTCAGAGACCTCTGCAGTGAGTGGCTTTAAACACCATCCGTCTCGTTCAGATCTCCAAATGCAAAATCTGGTACTCAGGGACAACACAAAGATTTGCTAGAACCCTGCGCCTATGAACTGTTGATGGGATTACACGGATCAATAGAAGGAGTATTTTCTTCTGTATCTTAGCATCTTAACCAGAACTCCACTTTTCATGTTGTTTAGCTGTTTCAGAATACTAACAGCGAGATAATACTTCTCAGCATATCCTCTGTTTGCAGAACAGTGTCAGTCATGTTTGTCTGAGCTCCGCATGCTTTCCATGCGTAGCAGCCACTGATTAATGGTCAGTAATCCTGAAAAAGGCTCACCTGAAATACAAAACCCCGGAGGTCAGTCCCCTTCCCTGCCACAGGTTTTTCACCCAGCTTTGGACAGGCCTCTGTGTTTCTCCATGCCTGAACTTCAGCTGGGAATAATCACACTGCTGTACTTTATCCTGCACCAGGGAGGATGACTGTATTCAGCCAATGAAGTTGTCAGACTCCCCAGAAACGGAGGTGTGTAAGTACCTAAGATAAACAGTTCAGCCTCGGCACTTTTCTTGAAAGTTGCAACTTCTATTTCAGAGCTTGTGTGCCTGAAAGCTTGTCTGTTTTTTTTTCTGACTATATCAGTTGGTCTAATAAAAGATACTACCTTTCCTTACAAGCCTTCTCTGCATTTTCAGGCTTAGGTTGTTTATCCTTCACTTTATGCTACTCACAGTGACTAAGGTTCCCTGACCATGAAATATCTAGGAAGTCAATTCTGTGCCAAGCACCCAGGTTTACACGCGTGTTCACCAGGAATATATGTATTTACTGGAGAGGCTCATCAGCTCTCCCACTTGACACAGGCGCTGCCTTTGCTGCAGTGAGAGCAAATGGTGACCTCCTTGGAGACCTTCACCAGGTGTGTGGGCTGCTGGACCGAGGAACCCTCATAGGGCTCCTCAGCATGGGTCTACCCAATGTTGAGAAGAATTCCCTTCCTGCAGGATTTCCACTGGGCATTTCTCAGCCTGGAAAGGATGAGCCACTCTGTAAATAATAACTAATGTTGCTAACCAAAGGCCAGGAGGTAGCTGGATTGCCAGGCACACTGGAAATCCTGTGGCACCTAGACTAGGACGATGCAATGATGAGGCATGGATGCAGCACAGCCCCAGGAGTCACTTGCAGCGGTTGCGTGCAGAGATCCTTCGTGGCTACCATGGAGCCTGAGTTGCTACCAGCTACTGTCTAAGTCTGTGTGGACATTTTTGGTGCTCTCTGCCCCCGTGTTACGCACTTCACAAGGGAAGCAATGTCAATGCAAATGGGTGCACGCCTGGCTGCCGTCAGTGCTGCTCAATGCATCATCTCCATACTAGCGTTCCTAGAGAGCTATGCTTAATTTTATTCTCAGGGAAGGTTGCTGTAATTTGGGCCATAAAATCACACTGCAAGGCACTCCCACTAGCTCACTAATCAGGACATTTCCTCACCTGTCCCCACCCCAGGCGCTCTGAGGAGACCTGGGAGTGTAAAATGTGCTGGACCTGCCTGGTGTCAGCTTCTTCTCTGCCCAGGTAAGGGGTAGGTTTCCCTGCACCAATGGTTCCCCATGGGGACTGACCACACTGCAGTGTTGTCACATGCGTGGAGCCTGATCCCGGAGGGAAATGCACTGTTTACCTCCAGTGTGGCGTTCCTGATGCAAAAATATACAGAGCCTTTCTCGTTAACAGCAGGCTACAATAAATGAATGCTACAAATGCATAATAAAGAGATTGCCTGTGAGAAAAGAGTTCTGTAAACACATATAGTACCGTGTTTAAGAAAAAGGATGGGGCATTTATAGGAGATCATTCAGTGATATAGGAGCATGGATAGATAAAATGAACAGAACAGAAATTAAGTTTTGGAAGGGCTGTAAACTCTTCAGTTTCAGGGCATAAGGCAGGTCTGAATTAATGGGGGCTGAGAGGAATCTTTCTCTTTGGGGCAAGTTGTTCTACAGCTGCCTCCCGCAGAGTGTGCTGCCTTCCCAGGAAGCACCTCTTGTTGGCCAACGTGAGAAAGCAGACGCTGGGCAAAACAGATCGTGGTCTGATCCCATCTGCCACATCCATCATTGCTACCTTCTTCTGTCATGTGTGTGCAGGGTAGTGACCTGCTCCATTAAATCTGTTCTTGTAGAGGGCTCTATTAGCGTAACTTTTGGTAGCTGTATTTGCATCAGCGTTTTTCTCGGGGTTGGTGGGAGGGGAAGCTGAGCAAGAAATACTGCAAACACAAGCCCGGAGAATAACCCATAAGTATGTATTATGTTCTGCACAATTATCTCTGAATGCGTCAGTGCTGGTGTGCTTGTATGTGTGTGTGTGTGCGTATTTATGTAAAAATATCTGATGACTATGTGTTTAAATGGATCTTTTTTTTTTAAAAATCTGTGGCACATGCGTGGAAAATGTGTGTATGTATTTGCAGGCAAAGTAACCAAATATGAAGGAAAAGTGTCAAAATATTCAGCCTGTGCACTGAGTTAATTCCATACATTTTTTAAAAAGCATTGCAGCCAGTGGAAATCTGTCCAGGCAGTTCTGACACAGGAAAAGAAATCTAAAAGGTATGCAGAAAATCAGGGAAGACTATTGTCCTTAGTATCTGTGAAAAGCACCAGAGACCTGAAAGGCTCTCCAAAACGTGCTTCCGTCAGTTAAAATCCCCCCTCCTCTTCTTTAATACGTAAAGCATTTTTTTAAGATGCATTATTTTTCAGCAACTAAAAGTTTAGATCGGGGACGTTTGCAAATTTTAGGTGCTGTGTTCTTTGTCTGTCACTTTTGGCAATTCCAGTAGTGCAAGCCTGACTGTGATTCCTAAGAGGAGGAGGAAGATGAAGGAAAAAATACAGCTCTGTTTATGCTGATACTAGACTGCAGGCTAAATGATCTCATCTATTTTAAAGTTACTCCAAATGAACTATCTCCAAGAATATAATTTTAATATTTCCATATCTTCCTATTCTTATCTTTCTGTATTACCTTGATGTCATTCAGGAATAATAATTACGCTATTAGTTTTGGTGTCTAAACAATCTTGCAAGGAGAAATGGATTTCAGCCACTGCCCTGGAAATCGCAGCCGTCCAAAAAAAAAAAAAAAAAAAAAGGAACAAAGTTCTTAAAAAGACGTTCCTCCTCGGGGACACACAACTGCAACAGGTGTCCTGCCAAGGAAACGGTATGTTAGAAATGAAAGCGTTCAAGGATGCGGAAATTAGCATTTCGAAGGAAATCTTCCTCTGTTTTGCTCTCTCTCTTTTTTAACGGGGACATATATACGATGTAAATTAACAAAATATAGCCCGAAATGCCCCAAGCTCCCGATCGGAGCGTGTGTAATGTATTAAGGGTATCAGCCAATGAAAGCAAGGCTGGCTATTTTTTTATCATTAATATTGCAAAGCAACATTAACTGGTTTGAAAGACTTTTCGCGAGCAGGCAGAGCCTGCGAGCCATCACTCACTTCCAAACGATTTGTCTTGCTATCTGGATTTTTGAAAACGATGCCAGGTTTCCCTTGTTTAATCTCCGCGAGGAATGACAAATGATATACATTTTTTTCGAAGAATCTGAAAATAAGCAATGAAAACAAAGGGAGTTTTGTATTTTAAACGGCGGAGGGTAAAACACAATACAGCGGGGAGAGGAGTGCGGCATGAAGCGGCGCCAGCGCGGAGTTTCACTGCGTAACTGCGCGTTTTCGACGCGGCCCCGCGCTCCTGGCCGGGGCCGCACCGCGGGGCACAGCGCCGGGCAGCCCCGTCCGCTCGCATCGCCGTTTGCACCAGGGGCGAAAAAAATCACTTCCCACGCGTGTCGCCCTGCCACGGCCCCCGCCAAGCCCGTAAACGCCTGTCGGGGCGGGCAGCGCTCGGACAGCCCTTTGCGCCAGCAGGGGCACCGGGGCCACGCGTGAGCCGGCAGCCCCGCGCGGGCCGCGGAGGTCCCGCAGGCGCCGGGGGCGGACAGGGGCCGCCTGCAGCCCGCTCCCCTTTCGGCGTCGGCCCCCTGCGCGCCGAGCGGCGGCGCGGAGGGAAGGGGCTGCGGGGAGCCGAGCCGCGGCCGGCGGAAGGGCCCCGTCTTCCCCCGGCAGAGCCTCGCTCGGGCCCCGGGGGCGGCCCGGCCCGCGGCCCCCTCCGCGCTCAGCCGGGCGCCCCGCGTTTCCGGGCGCAACGGAAAAAGCCGCTCGCGTCGCCCTGGCGGCAGCCGCGCCGCAGCCGCCGGCCCCGCCGGCCCCGTCCAGGTGAACGGATTTTAAATCAAGTCCTCCTCTTCCTCCTCCTCCCCAGCCTCGCACACCCACGGCTCTGCCGGGAAATGAAAGCCATTTACTGAAAGCGGAAAGGAAAAAGCAGAAAATAATGTCGAGGGTGGTGGTTGTTGTTGTTGTTATTATTACTATTATTATTATTATTACTGTTACTATTATTATTATTTGGAGGAGGGGGGGAGTCAGGTACCCACCAATGGCAATCCCTGCAGCATCCCGGCACTCGCGGGACGTGCAGGGGCGCCGGTGGCGGCTCCTCCGCCGGGCAGCAGCCAAAGTTGCCGTCGGAGCCGCGCCGGTGGCCCGGCGGGGGCGGCGGGGGGCGGCCGGAGGGGCTGGGGCGGCCGCCCCCCCCGGTCCGCCGGGGCACCGCTCCCCGCCGCGCCGCCGGGCCAACTTCTCGTTTCTCTCCGCACCCCCGAGCAGCTTTCGCACCGCTAGAAAGCTCGGCGCGGGGGTGTGGGGAGGTCTGGGGCCGGGGGGGGGGGGTGGCTGGAGCAGGTTTGTTAACCAAGCAGGTGCTAAAAACCAATAAGCCTCGAACAAACGCGGTCCCCGCAGGGATTCGGGACAATTGTTTCCATTTAATAAATATTTTCCCCAAGGGCGTTTCGCGGGAGGCAGGCAATTATTCAAAGCGAAGCGGGACGCAGGTCGGCTCCTGGGGTTAAGCAGGGCTGCGGCGCAGGGGAATTATAACCGACAGAGCGGGCTCGGCTCGCCGCAGAGAGCGCGCCGCGCGGAGCCCCGACGGCAGCGGCGGCGCGGAGCCGGGCGCGGAGCGGAGCGCCGCCGCCGACGGAAGCGCCTGGCCCGCACCGGCCCCGGCGCACGGGTCCCGGCCGGGGGCGCTTTTTGCAAGAGGCGGGCGCACCCCCTTCGCCCTGCCCGCCGCCGGGAGCCCCGAGCGGCTCTGCGAGGCCCCCCGTCGCGGTCCGGCGCCCCCTTTTCCCTCGCCTCCCCCGCCGCCCGGGCTCGCTCTTATTAGCGCAGCACCTCACAAAAGCCTTCCCTTTAATCTGTGCGTTTAGTGGGGCTTTTTCCCCTCCCTCCCTCCCTCCCTCCCTCCTTCCTTCCTTCCTTCCTTCTTCCCCCCCGCCCCCTCCCGCTCCCTCCCCCGCCCCCTCCCCTCCTCTTCCTCTCGCCCTTCCTCTCTCCCTCTCTTTTTAAGGTGGTCCCCCTCCGCGCTGATTGGGCGCCCGGCCGCGCTGTGAACGCCCTGCCACTATGTCAGCCTGCGCGCCGCAGCCCCTCGCCTTTGAACTGCCCCGCGCCGCGCCGCGTCCCCACCGCCGGCCCGCTGCTGCGCCCGGCGGCTCGCCGCCCGCCTAGCCGCCCGCCCGCCCGCCCACCGGGCCCCGCGGGCCGCCCGCGCCGCTCCGCGCCCCGCGCCCGGCGCCGCTCCGCGCCCCGCGCCGCCCGGGCAGGGCTGCCGCCGGCGACGGCCGTGGCGGCGGACCTGTGATGATCAGCTGAGCCCGCTCCTGCCGCCGCTGCCGCTGCCGCTGCCGCCCTCCCTCCCTCCCTCCTTCCCTCCCTCCGGCCGCCGCCGCCGTCCGGTGCCGCCGTGGGCGGCCAGCGCGCCCCCGCCAGCCCCGCGCCGCGCCGCCCCGCCGAGCCGAGCCGAGCCGAGCCGCCCGCCCGGCCGAAGCATGTCCAAGCCCAGCGACCACATCAAGCGCCCCATGAACGCCTTCATGGTGTGGTCCCGCGGCCAGCGGCGCAAGATGGCCCAGGAGAACCCCAAAATGCACAACTCGGAGATTAGTAAGCGGCTGGGCGCGGAGTGGAAGTTGCTCTCCGAGGCGGAGAAGCGCCCCTACATCGACGAAGCCAAGAGGCTGCGGGCGCAGCACATGAAGGAGCATCCCGACTACAAGTATAGACCCCGGCGCAAGCCGAAGAACCTGCTCAAAAAGGACAGGTATGTCTTCCCTTTGCCTTACCTCGGGGAAACCGATCCCTTAAAGGCCGCCGGGCTTCCCGTGGGGGCCACTGACTCTCTGCTGAGCTCCCCGGAGAAGGCCAGGGCTTTCCTGCCTCCCACCTCAGCACCTTACTCCTTACTTGACCCCAGCCAGTTCAGCTCCAGCGCCATTCAGAAGATGACTGAGGTTCCTCACACCTTAGCCACCAGCACCCTGCCCTACGCCTCCACCTTGGGATACCAGAACGGGGCGTTTGGCAGCTTGAGCTGTCCCAGCCAACACACCCATACTCACCCCTCGCCAACTAACCCGGGCTATGTCGTGCCATGTAACTGTACAGCTTGGTCGGCTTCCAGTTTGCAGCCTCCAGTTGCCTACATATTATTCCCGGGCATGACCAAGACTGGGATAGACCCCTATTCTTCAGCACATGCGACTGCTATGTAACACCCACCCACACCCCCACAGGCGTCCCCCCCCGAGCGAGCCTCGGGTTGCAGCCGGAACTGGGATTCATTCATGTGCATGTACATAAAACCTGCAGAAGCGAAATGCCACCCGGAGCGGGACTCTGCTGCCCGTGCGCCGTGCTGGGACGCACACGGACACTTCCTCGGGGACTCGGAGACGCTCTCGCTCAAACGCAGCCCTCGCACTGAGAGTCGTCTCCAGGCTCGGGGGGGAATCTGCAATCGCAGGGTCAGATAGGAGCCCGCAACTTGTGAGAGTTGTAAATGTGTTCAAAAAAAGCAAACCTTGAACTGCCCTTTTGGGACGGAAGCGAAAAAAAAAAAAGAGAGAGAGAGAGAGGCGGTTTCGATTTTTATTTATTCTCTTAATGTATATGAGTTCTCTAGGGTCTCATGTCACTTGGACTTGACTTCGGGAAGTCCCGGTCTTATTATGATTTTTTTCCTTTTGCACATTAAAAGACGAGATCAACTGTGTTATATATATAAATATATATATATTTTGCCACTACGCACTACTAGGTAAAATTGCTTTTCATGTCAGAAAAAGGCTCTTCAAAGTTAAAAAGCAAAAAAAGAGGGGGAGAAACATTTATATTTAAAACATATGATAGTGTTTGCTTAATTTAAAACAGATAGTCCTTAAATTTGTGTGATCCAGTGAGACTAGATCTAAGTTTACTTTAGACAGAGCGTCAGGTATGAAGTCAGGCAGTAGAATTGTAAAAAAAAAAAAAAAATACTAATAATACTAATAATAATAACTAAAAAACGAATAAAAATGATGGTCATTTAAATATGTTTTCACAATGTCTTGGGAAAAAAAATTGTATCCGGCAGGATTTTACCTCGTTAAATCTTTTCATTTGTTGAACAAAGACATTTTGAATAAAGACAATCTGTCATTAAACGAGGCAACTACGTGGTGTAAATACCGTGCCCCGGTTTACGAGCTCCCCGCCTCGCACCGAGGCCGGAGACCGCTCGGGGCTCCGGGCGCTGCCCTCCGCGGCCGGAGCAGCGGGGCGAGGCCGGGCCTCCCGCCCGCAGCCCCCGGCGGTCGCCGCCGCGGCGGGGCAGCTGGCCTCCCCGACGGGGCGCTCCGGGCCGGGCCGGGCCCTTCCCCGGCGGGGCGCACCGGGCCGGACCCTGCCCCGACGGGACGTACGGGGCCAGGCAGGGCCCTTCCCCGACGGGGCGTACTGGGCCGGGCCCTTCCCCGACGGGGCGTACCGGGCGGGGTCGGGCCCTTCCCTGGCGTCCCCCCGCAGCCGGCCTCCCCGTCGGGGCTCGGGCTCGGTTTGAACCCGGAGAGGGAGCTCGGCGGCGGGGAAACCCGACTGCGCTTCCCCGGCTTGGGAAAACTTCCTGAGCGGCGCGTCCGAAAAGCGGGGGGAGCCCGGGCTGGGGCCGGGCCAGGCGGGCGAGGAGGGGCCGGTGGCTGCCGCGGCAAGAGCCGGGGGTGCCCCCCGCCGCCCCGGTCCCTCTCCCCGTCGGGGAACTGGCCTCTGCAAAGTTGCCTCCGCGGCGTTGAAGTTTTCCCGGTGCGAGGAGAGACTTGCGAGGATGGGGCCGGTGCGGAGGGTGAACGAGCGTCTTGTCCCAACAATTAGCGGTGTTTGGTGTCCGGAGCGATCGGCGGTGTTTGGGGCGCTATTCATCAGGGCCCTTTGTGAAGGGAGGGAGTCTCATTAGAGAGCGGGAGAGGTGCGCAGAGACGGAGGGAAGGAGGAAGGCGCAGAGGTCCGTCTGGAGGAGCTGAATAGCCGGAGTGATGCGTGTTTGGATGTGCTTTGCTCATTAAGTGCTCTTTGGAGACCGATGTTAGAATTAAACGGCATAACACAATTAACATACATGGGGCTTGAATGGGAGGGTAAGCAGAGGAAGAATAGATAGATAAATAAATGAGAGATCAGGCGAAGGTAAACAAAAGGCGAGAGGAGAAAAGGGCTGAAAGGAGAGGTTAGAATGGCTGCTCTAGCCTTGTTTAGCATGACAAAACGGCTCTTACAAATGAGGACAATTAAAGGAGCTGGCTTCGGGAGGGACTGGAAGCGGCGGGACGATCCGCTGGGACGCGCGGGGCTGAATGCACCCGGCGTGGGGCAGGGAGGCGCGGCGTGGCGCCGGGAGCGCCGTGCGCTGATTTAACCCCAGCTGACAGTTGCTGTCAGCCTCGGTGATAACACCGATAGCTCAGTGTCCTTTAACATCTACCCAGATTAGTTTGACAATGGTCGGAGGTAGCGCGGGGGGGAAAGCGCCTGCCCGCTGCCCGCCGGTCCCCGCAGGAGCAGGGGGCAGAGAGGCGGTGGTGGGGATGGGGACGGGGACGGGGGGGTGGCACCGCAACCGCCCCCTTCCCCAGCCTCCCCCCAGCTTGCTGCCGGCCCCGGCTGGGCCAGCTGGGACCGTCCGCGCCGCGCCGCGCCGAGGGGGCGCACGGCGGGGCCCCGCCGCGCTCGGGGCTGCTCCCCGGAGCGGCCGCGGCGGCCTCCGCCGGGAAACGAGCTCGGGTGAAGCCGGTGTCCGCGGGGCAAAACCGGGGCGAGCCAGGCGAGCACGAAGCGACAGGGCTGTAAACTTTTGGGGCATCTTCCCTTCTTTCCTCCTTTCCTTCTTTCCTTCTTTCTTTCCTTCTCTTTCTTTCTTTCTGTCTCTCTTCCTGTCTATTTATCTTTCTTTCTTTTTTCTTTCTCTTTCTTCCTTTCTGTCTTTCTCTCTCTCCCTCTCCTTCTTTCGCTCCTTCTTTCTGTCCCTTTCTCTGTTTCCCTTTCTGTCTTTCTCCTTCTTTCTCTCAGTCTTCCTCCTTCTCATTCTCTTTTTCTCTCTCTCGCCTCCTTCCTTCCTTCCTTCCTTCCTCCTTTTGCCCCGGTTTGCCCTGCCAGACTTCCCCTCCACAGTCTTTGCTCGCTGGGTGTTTCGTTTCTATTCTCCCACCCGTGTTGTCCCTCCATCTCGCTCGCCCGTCTGCAGGTGTGTAGCTATTTAACTCGTGGAGATAAATAAATTAAATAATGATCTTGACACCGCAATGAACCGATTACTGACTTTGATGTCAAAGAGAGACCAAAAAACGAAAGAGAGAGAGAGAGAGAGAGAGAGAAAAGCTATTCCCTCGAGGGGGAAATGCAGCTCCTTGTCAAACCTGTTTCCCCACAACTGTCTCCTTCTTTCAATAAAATCATTAAACAAAGGCCGCGGGGTTATGCGCACCACGCCTTCGGTGCGCGGCCGGGCGCTGTCCCGGGCCGAGCCGGGCGGCGGAGCCTCGCCCGCGCCCGCGCAGCCCCGCGCGGCGCAGCGGGGCAGGGACCGGCGCCGCGGCCCGGCCGGCGCGGATCGCCCGCCGCGGGCTGCGGGGCTCCGGCCGCGCCGCCTCCCGGTCCTGCCGGGCCGCCTCGCCCCGCCACAGCTCGCTTTGCCCTCGCTTATTCTTTTTTTCTTTTTCTTTTCCTTTTTCCTTTTCCTTTTCCTATTTTCTTTCTTTTCTCTTTTTTCTTTTCTTTTCTTTTCTTTTCTTTTCTTTTCTTTTCTTTTCTTTTCTTTTCTTTTCTTTTCTTTTCTTTTCTTTTCTTTTCTTTTCTTTTCTTTTCTTTCTTTTCTTTTCCTTGGCTCAGAAAGAGGTTCCTCTTGGGTTGGATGTTGCCCAAAGGATGTAGGACCACCTAGACAGTTAAAAGCATTCAGCCAAGCTTTCCTTCAAGCAAAACAAAACAAGAGAGAGGGAGGAAAAAATCGGAGGGTAGAAGGAAGCAGGCGAGTCCTAGCCGGAGCCCAGGTGCAGCGGTTCGTTCTCCAGGGAGCTCTGCTGTAGGAGAGACAAAGGTAGAGGGGGAATTATGTGATGTTAAAAAAACTTTATTTTAAAGGACATATTAAGCCATAAGAAGTCTCTGAGAGATATTACTTATTTCTGCTTATTAGTGATAATAGCCCAGTAAATTTGCTATTGAGTGTATCAAAGGCATTCAAAGAGACTTTGAAACATCAAAAAGATTGCAATTCTGATTTTACGGTTTTATTCCAGGCCCGACCTCCTGGCTACGTTCCTTGATTGTAATGTTTAAAAGTAAGCCGTGATCCTCATCCTCTGCTCCAAACAGCCCCGGACGGCGGAGCGGGGCCAGCCGCGGCCCTCCGCCGCCCCGGGTGGGCCCACGCGGGGTACGCGTGGGGCGCGGGGCTGCGGCCACGCCGGGCTTCTCCGGGCAGAGCCAGACGGGAGCTTTGCCGCTGCCCCGGCTCCAAAGGGCCGGCGCGGAGGCGAGCAGGTAAGGACACGTCCCGCCTTGCCAGCGGCGTGAAGCGCAGGCAGCAAGGACCCCCCCAGCCCGCAAGCTGGGGGCTCACGAGGCACCGTTTAAAAGAGAGAGAGAGGGAAAAAGAAAAAAGTGCTTAAAAATGATAACAGTGAGCTAAATCCAGCTTTGCCCCCCTCGGACAGGCTCCCCCCGGGGAGGCGGCCGCCGCCGCGGGCAGCAGGGACGGGGCGGCCGCGGACGGCGGCGCCGGCGGCCTCCTCGGCGGGCACCGCCGGAGAGGGCCAGGTTTTGGGTTTTTGCTCTGCTCCTAAATCCGGAGTGAGACAGCCTCTGCCACTGCCGGGGCTTTTGATGTGTCTGTAATTTACCTTTTTTTCCCTTCAGTGCTTAATTTTACCTCCCTGTCTTTCTTTTCTTCCTTCACACGCCTCTGTTCCAGATGGGGGTGTTTTATAGGAACATCAAAGGGACAACCTAGCTTTTTTTTTTTCTTTCTTTCTTTCTTTCCCTTTTTATTAGGGCAAATAACAAAATACTTCATTATTACTGAACGCGCCGCGTTTGGAGAGCTAAACAAGAAATAACGTGCAGGGTCTGTACAGGTCCACACTGCAACAACCAAACAGTTGTACACGTAAAAGCCCAGAAATTAAATACAGATTGATCCCAATTTTAAAAAGGAGAGAGAGACAACTAGGCTCTTTGAGTGTGTGAGAGAAAGAGGGGAAAAGATGAGTAGCTGGTAATTATTGAAATATAAGGATGAGATTAATTCAAAGGAAACAAACTATGAAAACAATTGGAGCCGAGTGAAAAGCAAAACCCAGATTAGAATTTGCTTGTGGTTTGTTGTCTGTCTGCTTTCTTTCCTCCTCCCCACCCATTGTCACAGTGCAAGGCAATGGGATTTGCACACTTGAGGTGTAATAGCATTACTGCATTAATTAAAATTTTCATTTCACGTCCAGATTGTTTACTTATCTGCTAGAAACATATGTCGGGAGAAGTTGAGATTCTGGATTCTGCTCCGCTGCCCAAGGTGCAGCGCAATACAGAGGGGGAGAGGATGGCTTCGGATTTTTTTTTTTTTTCATTGCATCCTCCAGCCTTATCTCGGTGCTGTAAATTATAAGGAGACTCCATTGAACTGAATATGAAGATTATATTCGCGAGCGGCGCGTCCTAGAGCGGCCCCGGTCCCACTTTGAGATGAAACAAGCCGTCTTGCGGGCCCTGCGCACCCCCTGCCAGTGCAGACCCCGAGGCCGGCGGGTGCCGGGGGTGGATGGACCCCCCCGGCACCCACCCTGTCCCGCAGAGAGGCAGAGCCGCACGGCGCTGGCTGCCCGCTCCGCCCGGGATGCACCCCCGCTCGTCCCCGCTCCCGGCCGGCGGCGGCGGCGAGAGCCCTGCAGAGCCGGGGGGAGCCCTGCCCGCCCCCCCCCCCCGACGTGCTTTCCGACGCCGGGAGGGGGGAGCCCGAGCGGCCCCCGGGGCGCCCCTCGGGCGGGCAGCGGGCAGCGGGCAGCGGGCAGCGGAGCGGCGTCCCGCGGTGCGCAGGCGGCCGCGCGCCCTCCGCGGAGGCCCCCGCGCCGCGGCCGCGCCCCGCCGCGCCGCGGCCGCGCCGTCGGGGCGGGCGCCGCGGAGCCGGGCTGCGGCCGGGACGGCGGGCGAGCGGCCCCCGGGCGCCCGCAGCGTTTGTGCGCCTCGGAGCGGGGCGGGTGCCTGCTTATTTCCCCCCCCCTTTTTTTTGTTGTTTCTCTCCTATTTTGGGGGTATATTTTTGCTTTTTTTAAAGAGACCCCTGAGAAGGCGGCGAGGTGCCGTCCTCTCCGCCGGGTCTATCTGTAATTGAATCTAGGTCAGTTATTCTAAAGCATGGGAGAGGCTGATTCCCTCTTTCCGACATCAGCCCGGAATTTGGGGGGAGGAGAGGGGGGTCTTGCAATTTCATTTAAAATGTAATGGTGGATGAACCGATAAGCAAATAGGGGGAAAAAAGGCTCTGCTTAAAAGAAAAAAAAAATGGCATGCTTTTAATATGCTTCCAGATGGGGGGAAAATGATTTACATGGGAGTTTATTTCCTCTTTGCTGATATGAAAGAATTACAGATACAAAACCCACTGATCTATAGAATAAAAAAAGAAAAGAAATGTTATTTTCCTGTAAAGGTATCAGTTCATTTATATTCATTTAACCATCCATCCATCAATTCACTTTCTCACTCCCTGCACATTCTCTCTGCCTCTGGTAAACCTACCCCACCAATATACTTTTCTAGAATATACAATGAAGTTTCCTTAAAAAAAAATAGTAATAAGAGATTCAGCTGAAGTAAGTAAAGAGAAGTTTCCCTTCTCCTCCCCCCCGCCCCCAGCTCCCATTTTATGTTATAGATTTCGAGTAAATTAGCAATATGAAATAATGTTTTAGTTTGGAAAAAATGTGTATGTATCTATAAGTAATATATGCAATATAGGTGTTATATATATGTCTACATGTGTTTATATATATATATACAGCGGAGTTTGTATGCTCAACATGTATGTACTGTGTCTCTACGTTTATGTTATACAGACAATTTATTCTCTCTCTATGTGTGCGCCTATAAAATAAAATATACACATATTGTACAGATATTTACAGCATTCATACATCATAAGTGTAAGGACATGGATTTAAATGTATATTCAACATACGTATGCTGTATATATATATGTGTATATATGCACAATATATATGATGCCCACAAACATGCACATACAAAGACACCGTCTCTCTGAACTGGAGCAGAATGTCTATATTTAAATATAGAAAATTCTCTTAAATTCATAATGCGTGTCCTGTATGAATGTTCAGGCACATACACCTGTATATGGTACACACTCGTATTGGTGTGTGCACACTGATACGCACTCCTATATGTACACACAGAGAGGGAGCCTGCAGAAACCAGGAGGTAGGGCAGGAATTAGACTAGTTTCCTCAGACCTTTAAAACCTAAGGGCCACCTCTCTATATTTTTTTGCATTTAGGAAGGCACTTGGACTTGAGGTACAATTTCCCTCATGTGAATAGTGACCAAAGAGCAAACCTCTCTCAGTGTGGGCAGTGTGTTCAAGTATTAAAACAAATCCACCCTGGACCAGCTCTTCCCAGTTTCTGCTGCCTCTTGTGTGTTAGGTGGGACTGTATCCAGCTGGAGATGACTTGTTCTCCCCTGTGGTCTCCATGCGATGCTCTTTACTCGCAGGAATAGTTACGAGGCGGATGAGACTGCATGCCCTGAGAAGGAGGCTGTTAAACCATCAGTCATTTCCCAGAGACCTTCACAGAGGCGGAAAGTGGAGAAACGCAAAATAACTTGCTTTTCTGGTCTAAATGCTGGAGTAAAGCTGTTTAAGAAGTTACATTTTTATTATAAAAATAGGTAAATAGATAGACAGATAGATAGATATAGAAATACCTATTATACAGATAAAAATACATATCTTTATCTTCAGCTAGGTATTGGTATAGATCCGCATATAATTTTTCTTACTGCTGTCTGTTAAAAGAGCCCAGCCAGCACTCTGGGGGTCCTTGCCAGTCTTTTAAAAAAAAATCCATGTATAAATAAAACGATCAGCCAATCACCCTGAGATCAAACAATCTGGTGACAACGTAGATATGAGCTGTCTTGTGGAACCCTGCCCTGCACAGATTCACTATAAAAATGAAAACCAGATCAAAGACCGGAGTTACCAGCCTCCATATTGTAAGTGTCGCTTACAAATGTTAGCCCTATTTCGTGTTCGGAACCCATACCTGAATAAATACATAATCATATCACATAGCATAATTAATAAGACCATCACCATGAAGAACTCTTAAAGGAAAGGCTGTTGAAAGAGAGTTCCTGAAGATAATCCTTTTAAAAGGTTTCCTTAAAATGCAACCACTAGTGGGAATAAGGCAGGTTTAGTTCCAACATCTTAATACCTCTGGATAGCACAGTTTTCGATCTTGTAATATCTTTCCTTTAATATTGGCTTGAATTTTGATGTAGGATTTACATTTTTCAGAGGATCTCGTTGCTACTGCAGTTTTGGATGGAGAACGTTCCGAGAGGAGGCCCAGCCCGGCTCCCTTCTCGATTGACCCATTGGGACTCATAACCTTGTTTCAGCTGGAAATCAAATGTGGTCACATCTGCGTACTTGTAATAATCTTTCTAATCTCACCATTTTGGAGCAAGTGCTGGTGTCCAGTGGTTTTGCATAATGACCCATTCAAGTAGTTTTCAGGGTGCTGCTTAATTTTCTTTTCTTATCCTGGATGGCACGACAATTCGTGGGCCATGGAAATCCAGTTCAGCTACTCCTGATCTCTTTGCTTTGAGGTGCCCTCCAAATCCTCCGTCTCGGTCAGGAAAGGCCTGGCTATACTGGGTGGCATCGCCTGTCAGAGTTGGTAAGTAAACCACTTTTTTTTTTGCTTTCTCCCTTCACAAATGATGTCTGTGTAAAATGATGCAGAACCACACAGTGGTTCAGTGATGCTAGGGGGATAAGAGAAAAAGATCAGGCCCTGTCTGATGTTTCCCCGAAGCCTTCTCCCTCACTCTCCCATCCCATGAGTTATTGCCAGGACTCTTTGGCATCCACACACCTTTTGTCCGGCCCAGGCTGTGCGGAGGGGTGCAAGGCTTGCAAAGCTCAGACCGGGCAGCAGAACAGCTCTCCATTGGGAAGCCCAGGGAATGCTTTGGTCCTTCCTTTTGCTGCCGCTGCTTCTCTAAAGCCTCAGCCCAGGATCCTTCTTGCTCTGATGTAAAGCATTTTCAGCAGGAAAAGTACGTATTTGTGAAAAAAGTCATTGAAATTGGCACAGAAATAAGTGAGGGCGTTTGGACAATGGACAGATCCACCTAACAGCAATAACTAAAAAATGCAAAATACAAATGAGATTGAATTTTAAAAAGTTAGAGATTTTTTTCTTTTTTTTATCCTACAACTGCAGACTATCCTCCTTCAAATGATCCTGGTCCGAGTTTCTTGATCAGTGACAGCTTTAGTGCCAAATCTCGTTTAACCCATATGGAATTTTTGGCCTCTGGGACACCAGCATTCCCAATTGCCAGTGACGCATGGACCAGGTTGTGAGATGTTGGGCTGTTGCGCTGTGGTGTTATTTGTGCAGGGGAAAACAGTTTGAGGGTAATGTAACAGGATTTTGGAGCTGGGGTAGCTGTTATCTTCTCTTTGGAGGCTTGTATTGCTGGCACCATTGAAGTCTGCGTGGAGTGGTCAGACGTGCAAGCGCGGCTTTGGGCTGGACCCTCTGCTTAGACCCAACAGAGGAAACTTTCGGGCCTCCTGGGAGAGCCCAGTCAAGGACAGTTGAAATGATTCGAGCTCTTTCAGCTTTGAAATAAGTGCCCGAGGCAGAAAGCCTGTCGCTGCCCGCAGGGCTTGGCGGGCGCCCCTCGAGTTGGGCACCTCTTTGCATCTCCAGGGGTCACAGTGCTGGCACTGGAGGTGTCTTGAGGGGGACGTGAGGGCAGCGAGAGCCCACGGGGCCACGAGGCGGCCAAGAGGTGCCTATCAAGGGACGCGTGAGACCTTTCTAGCAGAGGTCTCGCTGCCTGCCCAGCCTGCCTGCAGGCCGCTGGGGCAGCCAGCGTGGTGGGACCAGCATTTCCCAGCCCCTGCCATGCCAGGAGGGCTGCTGAGCAAGGGGTGATTGCCGGTCGGGGGCACAGACCAGGAGGCAGCACTGGCAAGAAAAGGGGCTGTTTCTCTCCCCACTATTGCCTCTTGTATGAGGAAAGACTGAAACGAACTTGCTCCCTACTTGCCCGAATTTCATTTTTCTTATTTTTAATTTTAGCTGCAGTGCTGCCACATCCTGTCTTCTTTCATTTTTTTCTGAAGTGTTGGAGACTTCTGATTTAAACTGGGTATTTAATTGCGTATAATTTCTCCAAATTTTCGTGTATGCGTTTTTAATCTGTTTGCCTCCTTCCTTCCCCGTGAGCTATTAGCGTGAGTCATTTCGTTTCCTGACACAGACAAGGATTCCCCCCCCCCCCCCTTTCTTTTTCTCCATCCAGCACTTATATGGGAACTCCTCCAGCAGGCAGTGAAAGGATATAGGGAATTAGATCTTTATCAGAGACTTTCTTTCACCCAAGATTTCCTTAGATCAGTAAGTTAAATAAATGCTAACAAAAAACAAGCAAATGCTTCCTCTCCTCCCTAGAAAAATCTTTGCAGCCAAAAGTATCCCCCTCTCCTCCTGCAGAGGCAAACCAGGAAGGAGGTGGTGCGACTGTGTGTCCTTCTCTCAGATGTACTGCTGTCAATCTTCTGCCATGGTATGATTTCACTTATTCTCTCTTTGACTATGTAGTTCTACGGAAGGCAAGAACTGAATTTCTAGCCAGGAAAAAAAAAAAAAGAGAGAGAGGGAAAAACAAATAGAAAAAAAATTACCAACATTGCTTCAAATCCCTGCCAACTTTTCATGCCTTCATAACTAAGCCAAAAACTAAGGGCACAAAACCATTTTTCTTCATTCGCAGGTCACCTTGAAGGGTAGATGTGTAGCTCTTTTAATAGTGTTTCTTCTTTCAAGAGGTTTTCAGTGAAAAATGTAGCAATGACTGAAATTCACCATTTCCTTGCAGGTCCTCAATTTTGTCTTGAGGATATGTAAGCATCCGGACAATTCTTCACTATGGATTTTCACTCCATTCCTGCAACATAGTCTCATTTGAGGTACTACAGAGGTTTGGCATGAACATGCTTTAACATAATTTTGTAAGCATGGATGGACAGTGCTTTGGACCCAGGTAAACCACGGAGTAACTCAGGTGTTAGTTGCACTTTTGACACTTTGTCTGCGCTTTGCAAAAGTGCTCCAGCTCCTTGTTTAGGGGGTGTGGGACAACAGCTGTGAAGTGGTGCTCATAGAAAACATCACCGCCTGCCAACGCTGGCGCTTGGCACTGAGCAGGCATCCCATGTCCCCATGGGGACCGACCTCCTGTCATGGGCTGCAGACATGGGGATGCTGGGGAAAGGAGAAATAATTGCTCTGCGCTCAGATAGGAGCTGCACAGCGAAGTGCTTCTTGGCCCTGCGGCCCACGTACATGTGTTCAAATAGCTGCAGCACTG
>NC_089986.1:28580274-28592774 GCF_036417845.1 Apteryx mantelli | reverse complement strand
CCCTCCGACAACACACGCAAGCACCCTGCTCGCGCAACACTGCCCCCCTCCACAACACCTCCCGCCTCCGACAACACCCCCCGCACACAGCCTGACGCACCGCACCCCCGCAAAACGACCACCCCGCCACAGCCAAATGCAAAAGCCTACAGCACCCGGTATTCCCAGGCGGTCTCCCATCCAAGTACTAACCGGGCCCGACCCTGCTTAGCAGCCGAGATCAGACGAGATCGGGCGTTCTCAGGGTGGTATGGCCGTAGGCAACACCCCCACCCACAGCCGCCCCCTTCACAACACCCCGCGCACGCTCAGGCCCCACGCAACACCCCGCGCCCCTCACACGCACCCTCTCCCAACACCCCCCGCGCACGGCGCCCTCCGACAACACACGCAAGCACCCTGCTCGCGCAACACTGCCCCCCTCCACAACACCTCCCGCCTCCGACAACACCCCCCGCACACAGCCTGACGCACCGCACCCCCGCAAAACGACCACCCCGCCACAGCCAAACGCAAAAGCCTACAGCACCCGGTATTCCCAGGCGGTCTCCCATCCAAGTACTAACCGGGCCCGACCCTGCTTAGCTTCCGAGATCAGACGAGATCGGGCGTTCTCAGGGTGGTATGGCCGTAGGCAACACCCCCACCCACAGCCGCCCCCTTCACAACACCCCGCGCGCGCTCACACCCCACGCAACACCCCGCACCCCTCACACGCACCCTCTCCCAACACCCCCCGCGCACGGCGCCCTCCGACAACACACGCAAGCACCCTGCTCGCGCAACACTGCCCCCCTCCACAACACCTCCCGCCTCCGACAACACCCCCCGCACACAGCCTGACGCACCGCACCCCCGCAAAACGACCACCCCGCCACAGCCAAACGCAAAAGCCTACAGCACCCGGTATTCCCAGGCGGTCTCCCATCCAAGTACTAACCGGGCCCGACCCTGCTTAGCTTCCGAGATCAGACGAGATCGGGCGTTCTCAGGGTGGTATGGCCGTAGGCAACACCCCCACCCACAGCCGCCCCCTTCACAACACCCCGCGCACGCTCACGCCCCCACGCAACACCCCGCGCCCCTCACACGCACCCTCTCCCAACACCCCCCGCGCACGGCGCCCTCCGACAACACACGCAAGCACCCTGCTCGCGCAACACTGCCCCCCTCCACAACACCTCCCGCCTCCAGCAACACCCCCCGCACACAGCCTGACGCACCGCACCCCCGCAAAACGACCACCCCGCCACAGCCAAACGCAAAAGCCTACAGCACCCGGTATTCCCAGGCGGTCTCCCATCCAAGTACTAACCGGGCCCGACCCTGCTTAGCAGCCGAGATCAGACGAGATCGGGCGTTCTCAGGGTGGTATGGCCGTAGGCAACACCCCCACCCACAGCCGCCCCCTTCACAACACCCCGCGCACGCTCACGCCCCCACGCAACACCCCGCGCCCCTCACACGCACCCTCTCCCAACACCCCCCGCACACAGCGCCCTCCGACAACACACGCAAGCACCCTGCTCGCGCAACACTGCCCCCCTCCACAACACCTCCCGCCTCCGACAACACCCCCTGCACACAGCCTGACGCACCGCACCCCCGCAAAACGACCACCCCGCCACAGCCAAACGCAAAAGCCTACAGCACCCGGTATTCCCAGGCGGTCTCCCATCCAAGTACTAACCGGGCCCGACCCTGCTTAGCTTCCGAGATCAGACGAGATCGGGCGTTCTCAGGGTGGTATGGCCGTAGGCAACACCCCCACCCACAGCCGCCCCCTTCACAACACCCCGCGCACGCTCACGCCCCACGCAACACCCCGCGCCCCTCACACGCACCCTCTCCCAACACCCCCCGCACACGGCGCCCTCCGACAACACACGCAAGCACCCTGCTCGCGCAACACTGCCCCCCTCCACAACACCTCCCGCCTCCGACAACACCCCCCGCACACAGCCTGACGCACCGCACCCCCGCAAAACGACCACCCCGCCACAGCCAAACGCAAAAGCCTACAGCACCCGGTATTCCCAGGCGGTCTCCCATCCAAGTACTAACCGGGCCCGACCCTGCTTAGCAGCCGAGATCAGACGAGATCGGGCGTTCTCAGGGTGGTATGGCCGTAGGCAACACCCCCACCCACAGCCGCCCCCTTCACAACACCCCGCGCACGCTCAGGCCCCACGCAACACCCCGCGCCCCTCACACGCATCCTCTCCCAACACCCCCCGCGCACGGCGCCCTCCGACAACACACGCAAGCACCCTGCTCGCGCAACACTGCCCCCCTCCACAACACCTCCCGCCTCCGACAACACCCCCCGCACACAGCCTGACGCACCGCACCCCCGCAAAACGACCACCCCGCCACAGCCAAACGCAAAAGCCTACAGCACCCGGTATTCCCAGGCGGTCTCCCATCCAAGTACTAACCGGGCCCGACCCTGCTTAGCTTCCGAGATCAGACGAGATCGGGCGTTCTCAGGGTGGTATGGCCGTAGGCAACACCCCCACCCACAGCCGCCCCCTTCACAACACCCCGCGCACGCTCAGGCCCCACGCAACACCCCGCGCCCCTCACACGTACCCTCTCCCAACACCCCCCGCGCACGGCGCCCTCCGACAACACACACAAGCACCCTGCTTGCGCAACACTGCCCCCCTCCACAACACCTCCCGCCTCCGACAACACCCCCCGCACACAGCCTGACGCACCGCACCCCCGCAAAACGACCACCCCGCCACAGCCAAACGCAAAAGCCTACAGCACCCGGTATTCCCAGGCGGTCTCCCATCCAAGTACTAACCGGGCCCGACCCTGCTTAGCTTCCGAGATCAGACGAGATCAGGCGTTCTCAGGGTGGTATGGCCGTAGGCAACACCCCCACCCACAGCCACCCCCTTCACAACACCCCGCGCATGCTCACGCCCCACGCAACACCCCGCGCCCCTCACACGCACCCTCTCCCAACACCCCCCGCGCACGGCGCCCTCCGACAACACACGCAAGCACCCTGCTCGCGCAACACTGCCCCCCTCCACAACACCTCCCGCCTCCGACAACACCCCCTGCACACAGCCTGACGCACCGCACCCCCGCAAAACGACCACCCCGCCACAGCCAAACGCAAAAGCCTACAGCACCCGGTATTCCCAGGCGGTCTCCCATCCAAGTACTAACCGGGCCCGACCCTGCTTAGCTTCCGAGATCAGACGAGATCGGGCGTTCTCAGGGTGGTATGGCCGTAGGCAACACCCCCACCCACAGCCGCCCCCTTCACAACACCCCGCGCATGCTCACGCCCCACGCAACACCCCGCGCCCCTCACACGCACCCTCTCCCAACACCCCCCGCGCACGGCGCCCTCCGACAACACACGCAAGCACCCTGCTCGCGCAACACTGCCCCCCTCCACAACACCTCCCGCCTCCGACAACACCCCCCGCACACAGCCTGACGCACCGCACCCCCGCAAAACGACCATCCCGCCACAGCCAAACGCAAAAGCCTACAGCACCCGGTATTCCCAGGCGGTCTCCCATCCAAGTACTAACCGGGCCCGACCCTGCTTAGCTTCCGAGATCAGACGAGATCGGGCGTTCTCAGGGTGGTATGGCCGTAGGCAACACCCCCACCCACAGCCGCCCCCTTCACAACACCCCGCGCATGCTCACGCCCCACGCAACACCCCGCGCCCCTCACACGCACCCTCTCCCAACACCCCCCGCGCACGGCGCCCTCCGACAACACACGCAAGCACCCTGCTCGCGCAACACTGCCCCCCTCCACAACACCTCCCGCCTCCGACAACACCCCCCGCACACAGCCTGACGCACCGCACCCCCGCAAAACGACCACCCCGCCACAGCCAAATGCAAAAGCCTACAGCACCCGGTATTCCCAGGCGGTCTCCCATCCAAGTACTAACTGGGCCCGACCCTGCTTAGCTTCCGAGATCAGACGAGATCGGGCGTTCTCAGGGTGGTATGGCCGTAGGCAACACCCCCACCCACAGCCGCCCCCTTCACAACACCCCGCGCGCGCTCACACCCCACGCAACACCCCGCGCCCCTCACACGCACCCTCTCCCAACACCCCCCGCGCACGGCGCCCTCCGACAACACACGCAAGCACCCTGCTCGCGCAACACTGCCCCCCTCCACAACACCTCCCGCCTCCGACAACACCCCCTGCACACAGCCTGACGCACCGCACCCCCGCAAAACGACCACCCCGCCACAGCCAAACGCAAAAGCCTACAGCACCCGGTATTCCCAGGCGGTCTCCCATCCAAGTACTAACCGGGCCCGACCCTGCTTAGCTTCCGAGATCAGACGAGATCGGGCGTTCTCAGGGTGGTATGGCCGTAGGCAACACCCCCACCCACAGCCGCCCCCTTCACAACACCCCGCGCACGCTCACGCCCCACGCAACACCCCGCGCCCCTCACACGCACCCTCTCCCAACACCCCCCGCACACGGCGCCCTCCGACAACACACGCAAGCACCCTGCTCGCGCAACACTGCCCCCCTCCACAACACCTCCCGCCTCCGACAACACCCCCCGCACACAGCCTGACGCACCGCACCCCCGCAAAACGACCACCCCGCCACAGCCAAACGCAAAAGCCTACAGCACCCGGTATTCCCAGGCGGTCTCCCATCCAAGTACTAACCGGGCCCGACCCTGCTTAGCAGCCGAGATCAGACGAGATCGGGCGTTCTCAGGGTGGTATGGCCGTAGGCAACACCCCCACCCACAGCCGCCCCCTTCACAACACCCCGCGCACGCTCAGGCCCCACGCAACACCCCGCGCCCCTCACACGCATCCTCTCCCAACACCCCCCGCGCACGGCGCCCTCCGACAACACACGCAAGCACCCTGCTCGCGCAACACTGCCCCCCTCCACAACACCTCCCGCCTCCGACAACACCCCCCGCACACAGCCTGACGCACCGCACCCCCGCAAAACGACCACCCCGCCACAGCCAAACGCAAAAGCCTACAGCACCCGGTATTCCCAGGCGGTCTCCCATCCAAGTACTAACCGGGCCCGACCCTGCTTAGCTTCCGAGATCAGACGAGATCGGGCGTTCTCAGGGTGGTATGGCCGTAGGCAACACCCCCACCCACAGCCGCCCCCTTCACAACACCCCGCGCACGCTCAGGCCCCACGCAACACCCCGCGCCCCTCACACGTACCCTCTCCCAACACCCCCCGCGCACGGCGCCCTCCGACAACACACACAAGCACCCTGCTTGCGCAACACTGCCCCCCTCCACAACACCTCCCGCCTCCGACAACACCCCCCGCACACAGCCTGACGCACCGCACCCCCGCAAAACGACCACCCCGCCACAGCCAAACGCAAAAGCCTACAGCACCCGGTATTCCCAGGCGGTCTCCCATCCAAGTACTAACCGGGCCCGACCCTGCTTAGCTTCCGAGATCAGACGAGATCAGGCGTTCTCAGGGTGGTATGGCCGTAGGCAACACCCCCACCCACAGCCACCCCCTTCACAACACCCCGCGCATGCTCACGCCCCACGCAACACCCCGCGCCCCTCACACGCACCCTCTCCCAACACCCCCCGCGCACGGCGCCCTCCGACAACACACGCAAGCACCCTGCTCGCGCAACACTGCCCCCCTCCACAACACCTCCCGCCTCCGACAACACCCCCTGCACACAGCCTGACGCACCGCACCCCCGCAAAACGACCACCCCGCCACAGCCAAACGCAAAAGCCTACAGCACCCGGTATTCCCAGGCGGTCTCCCATCCAAGTACTAACCGGGCCCGACCCTGCTTAGCTTCCGAGATCAGACGAGATCGGGCGTTCTCAGGGTGGTATGGCCGTAGGCAACACCCCCACCCACAGCCGCCCCCCTTCACAACACCCCGCGCATGCTCACGCCCCACGCAACACCCCGCGCCCCTCACACGCACCCTCTCCCAACACCCCCCGCGCACGGCGCCCTCCGACAACACACGCAAGCACCCTGCTCGCGCAACACTGCCCCCCTCCACAACACCTCCCGCCTCCGACAACACCCCCCGCACACAGCCTGACGCACCGCACCCCCGCAAAACGACCATCCCGCCACAGCCAAACGCAAAAGCCTACAGCACCCGGTATTCCCAGGCGGTCTCCCATCCAAGTACTAACCGGGCCCGACCCTGCTTAGCTTCCGAGATCAGACGAGATCGGGCGTTCTCAGGGTGGTATGGCCGTAGGCAACACCCCCACCCACAGCCGCCCCCTTCACAACACCCCGCGCATGCTCACGCCCCACGCAACACCCCGCGCCCCTCACACGCACCCTCTCCCAACACCCCCCGCGCACGGCGCCCTCCGACAACACACGCAAGCACCCTGCTCGCGCAACACTGCCCCCCTCCACAACACCTCCCGCCTCCGACAACACCCCCCGCACACAGCCTGACGCACCGCACCCCCGCAAAACGACCACCCCGCCACAGCCAAATGCAAAAGCCTACAGCACCCGGTATTCCCAGGCGGTCTCCCATCCAAGTACTAACTGGGCCCGACCCTGCTTAGCTTCCGAGATCAGACGAGATCGGGCGTTCTCAGGGTGGTATGGCCGTAGGCAACACCCCCACCCACAGCCGCCCCCTTCACAACACCCCGCGCGCGCTCACACCCCACGCAACACCCCGCGCCCCTCACACGCACCCTCTCCCAACACCCCCCGCGCACGGCGCCCTCCGACAACACACGCAAGCACCCTGCTCGCGCAACACTGCCCCCCTCCACAACACCTCCCGCCTCCGACAACACCCCCTGCACACAGCCTGACGCACCGCACCCCCGCAAAACGACCACCCCGCCACAGCCAAACGCAAAAGCCTACAGCACCCGGTATTCCCAGGCGGTCTCCCATCCAAGTACTAACCGGGCCCGACCCTGCTTAGCTTCCGAGATCAGACGAGATCGGGCGTTCTCAGGGTGGTATGGCCGTAGGCAACACCCCCACCCACAGCCGCCCCCTTCACAACACCCCGCGCATGCTCACGCCCCACGCAACACCCCGCGCCCCTCACACGCACCCTCTCCCAACACCCCCCGCGCACGGCGCCCTCCGACAACACACGCAAGCACCCTGCTCGCGCAACACTGCCCCCCTCCACAACACCTCCCGCCTCCGACAACACCCCCCGCACACAGCCTGACGCACCGCACCCCCGCAAAACGACCACCCCGCCACAGCCAAACGCAAAAGCCTGCCGCACCCGGTATTCCCGGGCGGTCTCCCATCCAAGTACTAACCGGGCCCGACCCTGCTTAGCTTCCGAGATCAGACGAGATCGGGCGTTCTCAGGGTGGTATGGCCGTAGGCAACACCCCCACCCACAGCCGCCCCCTTCACAACACCCCGCGCACGCTCACGCCCCCACGCAACACCCCGCGCCCCTCACACGCACCCTCTCCCAACACCCCCCGCGCACGGCGCCCTCCGACAACACACGCAAGCACCCTGCTCGCGCAACACTGCCCCCCTCCACAACACCTCCCGCCTCCGACAACACCCCCCGCACACAGCCTGACGCACCGCACCCCCGCAAAACGACCATCCCGCCACAGCCAAACGCAAAAGCCTACAGCACCCGGTATTCCCAGGCGGTCTCCCATCCAAGTACTAACCGGGCCCGACCCTGCTTAGCTTCCGAGATCAGACGAGATCGGGCGTTCTCAGGGTGGTATGGCCGTAGGCAACACCCCCACCCACAGCCGCCCCCTTCACAACACCCCGCGCATGCTCACGCCCCACGCAACACCCCGCGCCCCTCACACGCACCCTCTCCCAACACCCCCCGCGCACGGCGCCCTCCGACAACACACGCAAGCACCCTGCTCGCGCAACACTGCCCCCCTCCACAACACCTCCCGCCTCCGACAACACCCCCCGCACACAGCCTGACGCACCGCACCCCCGCAAAACGACCACCCCGCCACAGCCAAATGCAAAAGCCTACAGCACCCGGTATTCCCAGGCGGTCTCCCATCCAAGTACTAACTGGGCCCGACCCTGCTTAGCTTCCGAGATCAGACGAGATCGGGCGTTCTCAGGGTGGTATGGCCGTAGGCAACACCCCCACCCACAGCCGCCCCCTTCACAACACCCCGCGCGCGCTCACACCCCACGCAACACCCCGCGCCCCTCACACGCACCCTCTCCCAACACCCCCCGCGCACGGCGCCCTCCGACAACACACGCAAGCACCCTGCTCGCGCAACACTGCCCCCCTCCACAACACCTCCCGCCTCCAGCAACACCCCCCGCACACAGCCTGACGCACCGCACCCCCGCAAAACGACCACCCCGCCACAGCCAAACGCAAAAGCCTACAGCACCCGGTATTCCCAGGCGGTCTCCCATCCAAGTACTAACCGGGCCCGACCCTGCTTAGCTTCCGAGATCAGACGAGATCGGGCGTTCTCAGGGTGGTATGGCCGTAGGCAACACCCCCACCCACAGCCGCCCCCTTCACAACGCCCCGCGCGCGCTCACACCCCACGCAACACCCCGCGCCCCTCACACGCACCCTCTCCCAACACCCCCCGCGCACGGCGCCCTCCGACAACACACGCAAGCACCCTGCTCGCGCAACACTGCCCCCCTCCACAACACCTCCCGCCTCCAGCAACACCCCCCGCACACAGCCTGACGCACCGCACCCCCGCAAAACGACCACCCCGCCACAGCCAAACGCAAAAGCCTGCCGCACCCGGTATTCCCGGGCGGTCTCCCATCCAAGTACTAACCGGGCCCGACCCTGCTTAGCTTCCGAGATCAGACGAGATCGGGCGTTCTCAGGGTGGTATGGCCGTAGGCAACACCCCCACCCACAGCCGCCCCCTTCACAACGCCCCGCGCACGCTCAGGCCCCACGCAACACCCCGCGCCCCTCACACGCACCCTCTCCCAACACCCCCCGCGCACGGCGCCCTCCGACAACACACGCAAGCACCCTGCTCGCGCAACACTGACCCCCTCCACAACACCTCCCGCCTCCAGCAACACCCCCCGCACACAGCCTGACGCACCGCACCCCCGCAAAACGACCACCCCGCCACAGCCAAACGCAAAAGCCTACAGCACCCGGTATTCCCGGGCGGTCTCCCATCCAAGTACTAACCGGGCCCGACCCTGCTTAGCTTCCGAGATCAGACGAGATCGGGCGTTCTCAGGGTGGTATGGCCGTAGGCAACACCCCCACCCACAGCCGCCCCCTTCACAACACCCCGCGCATGCTCACGCCCCACGCAACACCCCGCGCCCCTCACACGCACCCTCTCCCAACACCCCCCGCGCACGGTGCCCTCCGACAACACACGCAAGCACCCTGCTCGCGCAACACTGCCCCCCTCCACAACACCTCCCGCCTCCGACAACACCCCCCGCACACAGCCTGACGCACCGCACCCCCGCAAAACGACCACCCCGCCACAGCCAAATGCAAAAGCCTACAGCACCCGGTATTCCCAGGCGGTCTCCCATCCAAGTACTAACCGGGCCCGACCCTGCTTAGCAGCCGAGATCAGACGAGATCGGGCGTTCTCAGGGTGGTATGGCCGTAGGCAACACCCCCACCCACAGCCGCCCCCTTCACAACACCCCGCGCATGCTCACGCCCCACGCAACACCCCGCGCCCCTCACACGCACCCTCTCCCAACACCCCCCGCGCACGGCGCCCTCCGACAACACACGCAAGCACCCTGCTCGCGCAACACTGCCCCCCTCCACAACACCTCCCGCCTCCGACAACACCCCCTGCACACAGCCTGACGCACCGCACCCCCGCAAAACGACCACCCCGCCACAGCCAAACGCAAAAGCCTACAGCACCCGGTATTCCCAGGCGGTCTCCCATCCAAGTACTAACCGGGCCCGACCCTGCTTAGCTTCCGAGATCAGACGAGATCGGGCGTTCTCAGGGTGGTATGGCCGTAGGCAACACCCCCACCCACAGCCGCCCCCTTCACAACACCCCGCGCGCGCTCACACCCCACGCAACACCCCGCGCCCCTCACACGCACCCTCTCCCAACACCCCCCGCGCACGGCGCCCTCCGACAACACACGCAAGCACCCTGCTCGCGCAACACTGCCCCCCCTCCACAACACCTCCCGCCTCCGACAACACCCCCCGCACACAGCCTGACGCACCGCACCCCCGCAAAACGACCACCCCGCCACAGCCAAACGCAAAAGCCTACAGCACCCGGTATTCCCAGGCGGTCTCCCATCCAAGTACTAACCGGGCCCGACCCTGCTTAGCTTCCGAGATCAGACGAGATCGGGCGTTCTCAGGGTGGTATGGCCGTAGGCAACACCCCCACCCACAGCCGCCCCCTTCACAACACCCCGCGCGCGCTCACACCCCACGCAACACCCCGCGCCCCTCACACGCACCCTCTCCCAACACCCCCCGCGCACGGCGCCCTCCGACAACACACGCAAGCACCCTGCTCGCGCAACACTGCCCCCCTCCACAACACCTCCCGCCTCCGACAACACCCCCCGCACACAGCCTGACGCACCGCACCCCCGCAAAACGACCACCCCGCCACAGCCAAACGCAAAAGCCTACAGCACCCGGTATTCCCAGGCGGTCTCCCATCCAAGTACTAACCGGGCCCGACCCTGCTTAGCTTCCGAGATCAGACGAGATCGGGCGTTCTCAGGGTGGTATGGCCGTAGGCAACACCCCCACCCACAGCCACCCCCTTCACAACACCCCGCGCATGCTCACGCCCCACGCAACACCCCGCGCCCCTCACACGCACCCTCTCCCAACACCCCCCGCGCACGGCGCCCTCCGACAACACACGCAAGCACCCTGCTCGCGCAACACTGCCCCCCTCCACAACACCTCCCGCCTCCGACAACACCCCCTGCACACAGCCTGACGCACCGCACCCCCGCAAAACGACCACCCCGCCACAGCCAAACGCAAAAGCCTACAGCACCCGGTATTCCCAGGCGGTCTCCCATCCAAGTACTAACCGGGCCCGACCCTGCTTAGCTTCCGAGATCAGACGAGATCGGGCGTTCTCAGGGTGGTATGGCCGTAGGCAACACCCCCACCCACAGCCGCCCCCTTCACAACACCCCGCGCATGCTCACGCCCCACGCAACACCCCGCGCCCCTCACACGCACCCTCTCCCAACACCCCCCGCGCACGGCGCCCTCCGACAACACACGCAAGCACCCTGCTCGCGCAACACTGCCCCCCTCCACAACACCTCCCGCCTCCGACAACACCCCCTGCACACAGCCTGACGCACCGCACCCCCGCAAAACGACCACCCCGCCACAGCCAAACGCAAAAGCCTACAGCACCCGGTATTCCCAGGCGGTCTCCCATCCAAGTACTAACTGGGCCCGACCCTGCTTAGCTTCCGAGATCAGACGAGATCGGGCGTTCTCAGGGTGGTATGGCCGTAGGCAACACCCCCACCCACAGCCGCCCCCTTCACAACACCCCGCGCGCGCTCACACCCCACGCAACACCCCGCGCCCCTCACACGCACCCTCTCCCAACACCCCCCGCGCACGGCGCCCTCCGACAACACACGCAAGCACCCTGCTCGCGCAACACTGCCCCCCTCCACAACACCTCCCGCCTCCGACAACACCCCCTGCACACAGCCTGACGCACCGCACCCCCGCAAAACGACCACCCCGCCACAGCCAAACGCAAAAGCCTACAGCACCCGGTATTCCCAGGCGGTCTCCCATCCAAGTACTAACCGGGCCCGACCCTGCTTAGCTTCCGAGATCAGACGAGATCGGGCGTTCTCAGGGTGGTATGGCCGTAGGCAACACCCCCACCCACAGCCGCCCCCTTCACAACACCCCGCGCATGCTCACGCCCCACGCAACACCCCGCGCCCCTCACACGCACCCTCTCCCAACACCCCCCGCGCACGGCGCCCTCCGACAACACACGCAAGCACCCTGCTCGCGCAACACTGCCCCCCTCCACAACACCTCCCGCCTCCGACAACACCCCCCGCACACAGCCTGACGCACCGCACCCCCGCAAAACGACCACCCCGCCACAGCCAAACGCAAAAGCCTGCCGCACCCGGTATTCCCGGGCGGTCTCCCATCCAAGTACTAACCGGGCCCGACCCTGCTTAGCTTCCGAGATCAGACGAGATCGGGCGTTCTCAGGGTGGTATGGCCGTAGGCAACACCCCCACCCACAGCCGCCCCCTTCACAACACCCCGCGCACGCTCACGCCCCCACGCAACACCCCGCGCCCCTCACACGCACCCTCTCCCAACACCCCCCGCGCACGGCGCCCTCCGACAACACACGCAAGCACCCTGCTCGCGCAACACTGCCCCCCTCCACAACACCTCCCGCCTCCGACAACACCCCCCGCACACAGCCTGACGCACCGCACCCCCGCAAAACGACCATCCCGCCACAGCCAAACGCAAAAGCCTACAG
>NC_089986.1:28572774-28575274 GCF_036417845.1 Apteryx mantelli | reverse complement strand
GCCCCCTTCACAACACCCGCGCACGCTCAGGCCCCACGCAACACCCCGCGCCCCTCACACGCAACCCTCTCCAACACCCCCCGCGCACGGCGCCCTCCGACAACACACACAAGCACCCTGCTCGCGCAACACTGCCCCCCTCCACAACACCTCCCGCCTCCGACAACACCCCTTGCACACAGCCTGACGCACCGCACCCCCCGCAAAACGACCACCCCGCCACAGCCAAACGCAAAAGCCTACAGCACCCGGTATTCCGGGCGGTCTCCCATCCAAGTACTAACCGGGCCCGACCCTGCTTAGCTTCCGAGATCAGACGAGATCGGGCGTTCTCAGGGTGGTATGGCCGTAGGCAACACCCCCACCCACAGCCGCCCCCTTCACAACACCCCGCGCGCGCTCACGCCCCCACGCAACACCCCGCGCCCCTCACACACACCCTCTCCCAACACCCCCCGCGCACGGCGCCCTCCGACAACACACGCAAGCACCCTGCTCGCGCAACACTGCCCCCCTCCACAACACCTCCCGCCTCCGACAACACCCCCCGCACACAGCCTGACGCACCGCACCCCGCAAAACGACCACCCCGCCACAGCCAAACGCAAAAGCCTACAGCACCCGGTATTCCCAGGCGGTCTCCCATCCAAGTACTAACCGGGCCCGACCCTGCTTAGCTTCCGAGATCAGACGAGATCGGGCGTTCTCAGGGTGGTATGGCCGTAGGCAACACCCCCACCCACAGCCGCCCCCTTCACAACACCCCGCGCGCCGCTCACACCCCACGCAACACCCCGCGCCCCTCACACGCACCCTCTCCCAACACCCCCCGCGCACGGCGCCCTCCGACAACACACGCAAGCACCCTGCTCGCGCAACACTGCCCCCTCCACAACACCTCCCGCCTCCGACCAACACCCCCCGCACACAGCCTGACGCACCGCACCCCCGCAAACGACCACCCCGCCACAGCCAAACGCAAAAGCCTACAGCACCCGGTATTCCCAGGGCGGTCTCCCATCCAAGTACTAACCGGGCCCGACCCTGCTTAGCTTCCGAGATCAGACGAGATCGGGCGTTCTCAGGGTGGTATGGCCGTAGGCAACACCCCCACCCACAGCCGCCCCCTTCACAACACCCGCGCGCGCTCACGCCCCCACGCAACACCCCGCGCCCCTCACACGCACCCTCTCCCAACACCCCCCGCGCACGGCGCCCTCCGACAACACACGCAAGCACCCTGCTCGCGCAACACTGCCCCCCTCCACAACACCTCCCGCCTCCGACAACACCCCCCGCACACAGCCTGACGCAACCGCACCCCCCGCAAAACGACCACCCCGCCACAGCCAAACGCAAAAGCCTACAGCACCCGGTATTCCCAGGCGGTCTCCCATCCAAGTACTAACCGGGCCCGACCCTGCTTAGCTTCCGAGATCAGACGAGATCGGGCGTTCTCAGGGTGGTATGGCCGTAGGCAACACCCCCACCCACAGCCGCCCCCTTCACAACACCCCGCGCGCGCTCACACCCCACGCAACACCCCGCGCCCCTCACACGCACCCTCTCCCAACACCCCCCGCGCACGGCGCCCTCCGACAACACACGCAAGCACCCTGCTCGCGCAACACTGCCCCCCTCCACAACACCTCCGCCTCCGACAACACCCCCCGCACACAGCCTGACGCACCGCACCCCCCGCAAAACGACCACCCCGCCACAGCCAAACGCAAAAGCCTACAGCACCCGGTATTCCCAGGCGGTCTCCCATCCAAGTACTAACCAGGCCCGACCCTGCTTAGCAGCCGAGATCAGACGAGATCGGGCGTTCTCAGGGTGGTATGGCCGTAGGCAACACCCCACCCACAGCCGCCCCCTTCACAACACCCCGCGCATGCTCACGCCCCACGCAACACCCCGCGCCCCTCACACGCACCCTCTCCCAACACCCCCCGCGCACGGCGCCCTCCGACAACACACGCAAGCACCCTGCTCGCGCAACACTGCCCCCCTCCACAACACCTCCCGCCTCCGACAACACCCCCGCACACAGCCTGACGCACCGCACCCCCGCAAAACGACCACCCCGCCACAGCCAAACGCAAAAGCCTACAGCACCCGGTATTCCCAGGCGGTCTCCCATCCAAGTACTAACCGGGCCCGACCCTGCTTAGCTTCCGAGATCAGACGAGATCGGGCGTTCTCAGGGTGGTATGGCCGTAGGCAACACCCCCACCCACAGCCGCCCCCTTCACAACACCCGCGCATGCTCACGCCCCACGCAACACCCCGCGCCCCTCACACGCACCCTCTCCCAACACCCCCCGCGCACGGCGCCCTCCGACAACACACGCAAGCACCCTGCTCGCGCAACACTGCCCCCTCCACAACACCTCCCGCCTCCGACAACACCCCCTGCACACAGCCTGACGCACCGCACCCCCGCAAAACGACCACCCCGCCACAGCCAAACGCAAAGCCTACAGCACCCGGTATTCCA
>NC_089986.1:28569360-28572574 GCF_036417845.1 Apteryx mantelli | reverse complement strand
TGGGCGGTCTCCCATCCAAGTACTAACCGGGCCCGACCCTGCTTAGCTTCCGAGATCAGACGAGATCGGGCGTTCTCAGGGTGGTATGGCCGTAGGCAACACCCCCACCCACAGCCGCCCCCTTCACAACACCCCGCGCATGCTCACGCCCCACGCAAACACCCCGCGCCCCTCACACGCACCCTCTCCCAACACCCCCCGCGCACGGCGCCCTCCGACAACACACGCAAGCACCCTGCTCGCGCAACACTGCCCCCTCCACAACACCTCCTGCCTCCGACAACACCCCCCGCACACAGCCTGACGCACCGCACCCCCGCAAAACGACCATCCCGCCACAGCCAAACGCAAAAGCCTACAGCACCCGGTATTCCCAGGCGGTCTCCCATCCAAGTACTAACCGGGCCCGACCCTGCTTAGCTGCCGAGATCAGACGAGATCGGGCGTTCTCAGGGTGGTATGGCCGTAGGCAACACCCCCACCCACAGCCGCCCCCTTCACAACACCCCGCGCACGCTCACGCCCCACGCAACACCCCGCGCCCCTCACACGCACCCTCTCCCAACACCCCCCGCGCACGGCGCCCTCCGACAACACACGCAAGCACCCTGCTCGCGCAACACTGCCCCCCTCCACAACACCTCCCGCCTCCGACAACACCCCCCGCACACAGCCTGACGCACCGCACCCCCGCAAAACGACCACCCCGCCACAGCCAAATGCAAAAGCCTACAGCACCCGGTATTCCCAGGCGGTCTCCCATCCAAGTACTAACCGGGCCCGACCCTGCTTAGCAGCCGAGATCAGACGAGATCGGGCGTTCTCAGGGTGGTATGGCCGTAGGCAACACCCCCACCCACAGCCGCCCCCTTCACAACACCCCGCGCACGCTCAGGCCCCACGCAACACCCCGCGCCCCTCACACGCACCCTCTCCCAACACCCCCCGCGCACGGCGCCCTCCGACAACACACGCAAGCACCCTGCTCGCGCAACACTGCCCCCCTCCACAACACCTCCCGCCTCCGACAACACCCCCCGCACACAGCCTGACGCACCGCACCCCCGCAAAACGACCACCCCGCCACAGCCAAACGCAAAAGCCTACAGCACCCGGTATTCCCAGGCGGTCTCCCATCCAAGTACTAACCGGGCCCGACCCTGCTTAGCTTCCGAGATCAGACGAGATCGGGCGTTCTCAGGGTGGTATGGCCGTAGGCAACACCCCCACCCACAGCCGCCCCCTTCACAACACCCCGCGCACGCTCACGCCCCACGCAACACCCCGCGCCCCTCACACGCACCCTCTCCCAACACCCCCCGCGCACGGCGCCCTCCGACAACACACGCAAGCACCCTGCTCGCGCAACACTGCCCCCCTCCACAACACCTCCCGCCTCCAGCAACACCCCCCGCACACAGCCTGACGCACCGCACCCCCGCAAAACGACCACCCCGCCACAGCCAAACGCAAAAGCCTACAGCACCCGGTATTCCCAGGCGGTCTCCCATCCAAGTACTAACCGGGCCCGACCCTGCTTAGCTTCCGAGATCAGACGAGATCGGGCGTTCTCAGGGTGGTATGGCCGTAGGCAACACCCCCACCCACAGCCGCCCCCTTCACAACACCCCGCGCACGCTCACGCCCCACGCAACACCCCGCGCCCCTCACACGCACCCTCTCCCAACACCCCCCGCGCACGGCGCCCTCCGACAACACACGCAAGCACCCTGCTCGCGCAACACTGCCCCCCTCCACAACACCTCCCGCCTCCAGCAACACCCCCCGCACACAGCCTGACGCACCGCACCCCCGCAAAACGACCACCCCGCCACAGCCAAACGCAAAAGCCTACAGCACCCGGTATTCCCAGGCGGTCTCCCATCCAAGTACTAACCGGGCCCGACCCTGCTTAGCTTCCGAGATCAGACGAGATCGGGCGTTCTCAGGGTGGTATGGCCGTAGGCAACACCCCCACCCACAGCCGCCCCCTTCACAACACCCCGCGCACGCTCACGCCCCCACGCAACACCCCGCGCCCCTCACACGCACCCTCTCCCAACACCCCCCGCGCACGGCGCCCTCCGACAACACACGCAAGCACCCTGCTCGCGCAACACTGCCCCCCTCCACAACACCTCCCGCCTCCAGCAACACCCCCCGCACACAGCCTGACGCACCGCACCCCCGCAAAACGACCACCCCGCCACAGCCAAACGCAAAAGCCTACAGCACCCGGTATTCCCAGGCGGTCTCCCATCCAAGTACTAACCGGGCCCGACCCTGCTTAGCTTCCGAGATCAGACGAGATCGGGCGTTCTCAGGGTGGTATGGCCGTAGGCAACACCCCCACCCACAGCCGCCCCCTTCACAACACCCCGCGCGCGCTCACCACCCCACGCAACACCCCGCGCCCCTCACACGCACCCTCTCCCAACACCCCCCGCGCACGGCGCCCTCCGACAACACACGCAAGCACCCTGCTCGCGCAACACTGCCCCCCTCCACAACACCTCCCGCCTCCGACAACACCCCCCGCACACAGCCTGACGCACCGCACCCCCGCAAAACGACCACCCCGCCACAGCCAAACGCAAAAGCCTACAGCACCCGGTATTCCCAGGCGGTCTCCCATCCAAGTACTAACCGGGCCCGACCCTGCTTAGCTTCCGAGATCAGACGAGATCGGGCGTTCTCAGGGTGGTATGGCCGTAGGCAACACCCCCACCCACAGCCGCCCCCTTCACAACACCCCGCGCACGCTCACGCCCCACGCAACACCCCGCGCCCCTCACACGCACCCTCTCCCAACACCCCCCGCGCACGGCGCCCTCCGACAACACACGCAAGCACCCTGCTCGCGCAACACTGCCCCCCTCCACAACACCTCCCGCCTCCGACAACACCCCCCGCACACAGCCTGACGCACCGCACCCCCGCAAAACGACCACCCCGCCACAGCCAAACGCAAAAGCCTACAGCACCCGGTATTCCCAGGCGGTCTCCCATCCAAGTACTAACCGGGCCCGACCCTGCTTAGCAGCCGAGATCAGACGAGATCGGGCGTTCTCAGGGTGGTATGGCCGTAGGCAACACCCCCACCCACAGCCGCCCCCTTCACAACACCCCGCGCATGCTCACGCCCCACGCAACACCCCGCGCCCCTCACACGCACCCTCTCCCAACACCCCCCGCGCACGGCGCCCTCCGACAA